>NW_024080748.1:3335756-3413841 GCF_003009895.1 Hyaena hyaena | reverse complement strand
CCACCCAGGCGCCCCTATAAAATTATTTTCTGATACATTGAAGTTTATGTTACTCTCTGCCTCCAGTTATTCTGACAAAGTGAGTATGTATATTTTTATTTGTTCTCCTTGACCTATTAGTGTTTTTGGAAAGAAGGTGCAGAAATTCAAAGGTAGACAATCATCTTCTTGTAACAAGACAGGAGAGAAGCTTTTCTTTATCCTTCCTCATTAGCCCTTCCCTAAGCAAAATTAATAGCACCACCTCTATTCTTGTGGTATCCTTTACCACACAATAGTAGCACGCAGCACCCTGGTATTGCACCTGCCTGTCTCCCAACTACGCCCTGGGATCCTTCAGAACTTGGACCTTCTCTTCAGTATAGGTGATTCAAACTTTATTCTTAACTAAATTAACTAGATTTAGAACATGAGTAGTAATAGAACCTTCAGCATGTAGATTACTTCACCACTGGTTTCCATTTCTCATATGAAAACTGTGGATAACAATAATACCTACTCGATATAGTTCTTGTGAAAATTAAGTGAACACATTTAAAGCATTTAGAACAGTGCTCAGCATATGCTGAGAATTTACTGTTATATATGTTATAACATTACTGTTATAATCATCATCACCATCATCTCTTTATCTCCATAAAGTAGGATGGGACCTAACACTAAACAGACAAATACAGAGCTAGTGTAGGCCACAGATTTAGGTGCAATTGTAGTAGCACCTAAAATAGAGTTGATCTGTAGTTCAGCATTGCCTCAGCTACTATTGTGCATTACAATCTATGAGTCCATGTGTTGTCTTATTTTTCAAATAAAACATATATAATACACTTCTTAGAGGATATAATATATATTTGATGGTATATCCTCCATAGCATCAGACTGGCTCAAAAGGCGGGGCAGGGGGTAGGAGTGGGGGTTGACAAATACTTTTTTGAAAAACTTAATACTTGGTTCTAAATATTCTGGACATATAGCTGTATATTACAACATAAGATCTGAAGATAACTCTGGAGCTGTGCTCTTATGACTCATCTTTCCCTCCCCACCAATGAGATTTTAGTGCCATAATGTCCTGTTCTAACTCTTCTAACAGTCTGACAATCGTTTAATCTCTTGTAAAATTAAGAGGTGACAGATGTCTCCTAGGTTTACATAATACTGAAATAAAATATTTGTACATCATGGGGCCTGGTTGTTCTGTTCAAAAGATGGTGGCTCTTAGGGTGCCTGGGTGGCTTAGTCGGTTAAGCGTCCGACTTTCACTTAGGTCATGATCTCGCGGTTCGTGGGTTCGAGCCCCGCGTCGGGCTCTGTGCTGACTGCCAGCTCAGAGTCTGGGGACTATTTCAGAGTCTGTATCTCCCTCTCTCTCTGACCCTCCCTTGCTCACGCTGTCTCTCTCTCTCTCTCTCTCTCTCCTAGAAATAAATAAAAAGATTAAAAAAAAAAAAAAAGATTGTAGCTCTTGGTACTTTTTCTCACCTCTCCCTCTACTCCATCCCATCTGCTTCACCTGACTCCACATCACTGGTCAGTTCCCAAATAAGGAAAAGACCAAGCAGTACTTCTGACCAGGCCAGCAGTTATAGGTTAGGTACCTATTGCAAAACATCCTCACACCTATCCTTTTGGCCCTGCAGAGTTCTCTGGCCAAGCACCTCCATTGCTTAGTCACTTGGTAGCTCAGAAACTCAAACATCTGCTTTGATTTTGTTGTTCTTGTTACCAAATGTGCATTTAATTCCAAGGGCTCAACAGTGAGTGACAGAAGTTACAAAAGCAGCAATATATTGTCGTCATTCATTCTTTCCTTCAACAGGTAGTTACTAATATGGGCTAGGCACTGTGCTAAGAACTAAAGATACAGGTATGGGGAAAATCCCTGTCATCTGGGGGGAGGGTGATATAATTAGCTGAAATATACTTCAGCTAATAAATACGTGAAATGATAAATGTGAAGGACATAAAATGGAGTAAAGGGAAAGGTGAACAATGTAGTGGGAGAGTTTCTACTTGAGACAGTTTCACTGATGAGGCAGCATTTGAATACTTTAAGGAAGTGAGGAAGCAAGTTAGAAGACTATACGAAAACAAAGTGTGCTGGGAGGCACAGCAAATGCAAAGCCATGTTAAAGAAACATCAAGGACTCTGGTGGGACTGGAGCACAGGAAGCAGGAAAGAGCTGTAAGGGATGCAAATGGAGAAACAACCAGGAAGGAGCTAGAGCACCTTAGACTTTTATGGCCATGCTATGGACTCCATCTTTCACTGTAAGTGACATGGCAACAGCTTTGGAGGGTTCTGAGTAAAGGACTTAGTGATCTAATTTAAATGATTACTCTGGTTGAGGAGCTGAGAAAAGATCTCAAATAGGGACATAGAAAAAATGGTATCAGGGACACCTGTTGCAGACTGTTTTAACAATACAGATGAGGCGCGCCTGGGTGGCTCAGTTGGTTAAGCATCTGACTTCGGCTCAGGTCATGATCTCATGGTTCGTGGGTTCGAGCCCCACGTTGGGATTTGTGCTGACAGCCAGCTCTGAGCCTGGAGCCTGTTTCAGATTCTGTGTCTCCCTCTCTCTCTGACCATCCCCTGCTCACACTGTCTGTCTGTCTCTCTCTCTCTCTCTCTCAGAAATAAATGTTTTTAAAAAATTTAAAAAAAGGAATAAATAAAACAATACAGATGAGAAAGGACAGTGGCTTGGAGCAGGCTGGTGGTTGTGTAAGTGGTCAGATTCTAGATGTACTATGAAAATTAACAGAATTTGCTAACAGATTATAAATAAAGCATGACACAAAGTAAGCAAAAATTATTCTACGTCTACTCCCAATAAGCCAGTGAAGAAGAATTTTCAAGGAGACGGTAACAAATTATGCCAAATGCAGCTGATAGGCCAAATAAGATGAAGACAAAGAATTAACCCTTGGAATTGGCAACATGCACATTTGTTCACTTTAATGAAAATGGGAGGGGAGGAAGTGAAGACTGAGCATGTACAAGTTTTCTGGAGACTTTACTGTAAAGATAAGGAGAGAATTGGAGGCATCAGCTGGAAAGGGATATGGGATTGAAGAAAGGTTTTTATACCTGTAGGATGGGTTTATAGAATGTATTTATGCTGCTTGGGAGTCCTGTTGAGGGTGAAAAAACTGACACTATAGAAGAAAGTGGTTCAAGTGACATCCTGCACAAGGGATTCTCTACAAAGTGGAGGTGGGGAATGGCCCTATATAGGAGCATGGAGAGCATGCACAGTAATAGGGAATGCAGAGTCCATCGGTACAGAAGAGGGTAGGTTAATAGAGGTGGTGAGAGAGACCAGTAAGGTTCTCTTTTATTTCTATTTTCTGGGTCAGACAGCAAGTTCACCAGGAACGTGTGAGGGAGGGGATTAAGTGTGATGGGTGTGAGGAGAGAGGAGGAAACGTGGAGTCATCACCTCACAAAGGAGGAGCAAATGATGACTTTGGGGCCTTATAACCCTGGATTTCAATTTCGCCTTGAGCCTGCCCCCTACTTCTCAGATCTAGAAGTCAGCTGTCCCTGAGCCTACCTCCGCATGGTCAAAACGGAAATGAAGAGGACTTAAAAACAACTACGCCTACATCTCATAGGGCTATTCTTATCATTTAATGAGATGCTATACATAAGCTCCCAATACACAGTAGGCTTCTGATAAATATTTGTTCCTTTTTTGCACTTCTTCTTTTTTTTTTTTTGTTTTAATGTTTTTATTTATTTCTAGGAGAGAGAGAGAGACAGCATGAGCAGGGGAGGGTCAGAGAGAGAGGGAGTCACAGACTGAAACAGGCTCCAGGCTCTGAGCTGGCAGTCAGCACAGAGCCCAACGCAGGGCCCGAACCCACGAACCGCGAGATCATGACCTAAGCGAAAGTCGGACGCTTAACCGACTAAGCCACCCAGGTGCCCCGCACTTCTTCCTTTCTTACCTTCCACCCTCCATTTCCCTTTTCTTGCCTAAAGGATACATGGAAGAGGATGACCTAGATGTGTATTGACAATCTAAACACTATCCTTCACCCTTCCCTTTCTCTTCTAGATTCCTTGGGACTCGTTCTAGCCCCTAACACTCAACCTAATCCGTCAACCAAGCAAACAATGAGTATATGAGAACTTGCCTCATACACCAAAAGCTGTGTGTGTGCTGAGGCAAAACTGGGCAGAAGAGGCATGAGTCTCTTTTCTATTAAATAACCTTATGGAATTAGAAAAAAACATCACAACAAAAATAATCCCCACACACACATGCATACTTTGCTAACACACAAATACTGTGTATCCTTCAGGCCTACCTTTTCTTTTTTTTTTTAATGTTTATTTTTGAGAGACAAACAGACACAGAATCTGAAGCAGGCTCCAGCTCAGAGCTGTTAGCACAAAGTCTGATGCGGGGCTCAAACCCACAAACTGTGAGGTCATAACCTGAGCTGAAGTCAGACACTCAACCGACTGAGCTACCCAGGTAGCCCCAGGCCTAGCTTCTAAACACATAATCATAGTCTGAAGCACACAAAGACCATCAAATTCAAAGGCTTCATCTTGTATGATGCCAAGAGAAGGAAAGTGTCTGAAAGTTACCAAGTTGAGTCATGGAGCCAGAGCTGGGACCCAAGTTTTCTCATCTACTGGCAAGGATTCAGTGAATTTTCCTTCATAACATTTCTCTACTCCTCCTTTTACTACTGCTACTGTTACTACTGTTAATAAAAATTAACAGTAAGTGCATACTATGTGCCAAACATACATCTATATACTTTCCACGTATTACTCAAATTAAACCCACAATGTGGGATTTTTTTTTAAACAAATAATAAAACTGAGGCCCAAATAAAATAGGTAAAGGGAAACAACTGGAAATGGAGGATCGAGATATGAAGATAGCAGCGAGGCTCTAATGTGAAGCCTCACTCAAACCACTGTTCATTCTCCCTTCCTCATTTCCCTGTAGGTCAATTTTGCCATACTCAAATCCTCTAACAGTTGACCTGTGTCTTTGCTTCTGTTAGGGCCCTGAGCATTTGAGGTCTTGGAATTGTGGGTTCATGCCAATGTCTTCAGTGCTGTCAAAATAATACCAGCCATTAGCTCCTTAAAGGCTTGGAATTCTCTCACTTGTCCAACACAGTCACCTGTGCAAAGCCTTCCCACATTTGTTCACTCACTTGTTAATTCAACAAATGCACAAACAAGCATCTGGCCAGGTGCTGGGGACACAGTATTATAAGAAGACAAGTCAAAGTTGTGAACACTATTCACTGGAGATGAGAGGTATGGGTCAGGAAGAATGAAACATCATAAAATTGTAAATAGGTAAATGATGGTGATTTCACACAGCGGAAGTCATTCAGAGACAATAAAAGAGGATGAGATGATTGACCTGGTAAAGACTGATCATGATCATCTAGAGTCAGAGCTACATCCCTCTCCAAGTTCAGGCACAAGACCTTCCAAAGCAATTTCCAATATAAATGCCACTGCCATTTCTTTTTAACAACTAGTGTCAGATTATCACAGACACAGTAACAGGATTTACTACTGCCAATGCTGCACTCTAAACAGCAAAAAACAAAAGCCAAAGGATCTGCCTTTTCATCCATGTCTCTTAGCACCATTTTGACAATTTCCTCTTTTATGACCACATAATTATATTTACCAAAAGTCCATCTTGCAGAGACTAATGTCATCACAAAATAATTTTAATTGGAAGGGATCTCATCTATATTGTGAAATAGTTGGACTTATAGGCTGAGATGAACGGAAGAGGAGGTCCTACAGGCTCAGCTTTGAAGGATAATCTGTTGGGTCCAGTCCCCCTGTCAAATATGCCTCTCATTAACTGTGCTGGAGAATCAAGTGAGGATGCAGTACCCTCTCTGGAGACCTATGTGCTCTATCCTCAAAGCTTTCTGCTTTTCCCAAGTTCCTGGAAAATCACAGTGAAAACACCTCACTGTTTCTTCCTGCTAGGTTAGAAGAATAACTGCCACCTCGCCTCACTGATGAGCAACCCTGGACTCAAAGAAGTTAAGAAACTTGCCCAAGAACACAGGGCTATGAAGTGATAAAGCCAGAGAGTGACCCGGGGTCTCTAACCTCGAACCTGTATCAATCAGGGTCTTGGTGGAAAATATAGACATAATTTGGTAATTTGAAGCGAGTATAATTATTTCTAGAAGTATGAGCAGAGAATAGATAAACTACAAGGGATGGTGTACAACCACAGAGTTCATAAAAGGGGGGCTAGGGAATCTCTCTCCTGGGCATGAAAAGGCAGGGAGCCCACAAAGGGCCATCTGATAGGGCTTGTGGCTTTCAGTCAAGAGTCTCAGTCCGCCCAGGGTGACCCCACAGAGAAAGAGGAAGGGAAATTGCTATCTTATCCTCTCTTCCCTCTCTCTCACCTCCTTCCTGTTTTTCCTGCTGATGAAACTCAAAGAATCTAAATGAAGAAGAAACCTGCTGATGGAAGCCACGCAGGTCAGCCCACCAGGACATAGCAGAATGGAAAAGAGAGGGGAGACAAAGTTTCTGGAGAAGCAAATGAAAGACACTCAGCCCAGACTCCAAGGCTTTTCCACTGTCCCACTGTCTCCCTCTTGAGGGAAGACTGGAACCAATACGTAAACACACTCCCTTCTTTCTGAAGGTGACTTTCAGTTAATCCTCATGACTGCCCGCCTTTCAAACATCAGATCACCTTTTTCATGGGCCACTTAGCAAAGAGGAGCTTTAGGACAAAGCTCAGTCACATAATTTCTCTGGTCAACAGCTTCATGGATTCTATAAAGGTTCTATTCTATTCTCCACTGAAACCCAGAATCCAGATTTCAGAGTTATTCCAAGAGAAGCCTTAGATCCATATGCAAATGTCAATTCCATTGCTGCCTGGCTTGAACTCCAGCGAGGTAAGCAGAACCCCCACCAAGCTGGGGATCCCATCTACAGCTTAAGTATAGTAAGGAAACAAGATCCAAGTACAGCAAGGAGTCAGTATCAGGGAACCTGCAAAAACCGAGGTCTGGATCTCCCCTGAGGGCAGCAAACAGCTGTCCTGCCAGGAGAGAAGCCAGAGGTTGGGGCTGGCAGGGGTGCCCTGAAGCTCTAAGGTCAGTAAACAGAAGGAAACCTAATGATTCGCAAAACTGATCGTGTCAAGTGACAGGCATCAAAAGCCAGAGATCAGTGTGCCCAGAAGGCAAGAGCTAGGAGCATGGGGTAGGGAGGAAGGGAAGGCAGGTGAGGGGAGAAGCTGCAATGGGGGCACTGGCTGCCATGGCACCTCATGTGGAAGGGCAGCAGACACAGGCAGAAGCCACGTTTCCCAGAGCAAAGGCCTAACATGAGTTTCCCTGGCCACCAGCATTGATGAACTCAAGCGGGAGCCACGCTAGCCACTCAGACCCGTTCATATTCCTTTCTCTGTTTGATCACAGCCTCAAAGATGCCCTGATGGCAGGAACAGCCATGTACAGAAATAACTCCTGATTCACCAGATACTGGAATCACCTCGTTGGGTTTGTCCTCCTCTTCACTCCCCCTCTGCTCCGATGTGTAAGAACCATCATTATCAAAATCAGCCTCAGCAAGCATCATGGAGGTTTGTATCCAACTCTTAACCAGGAATAGCACTAAACCATTAATATGCTCTGGCCACACTGCTGACAGCCTACCCAAGAGCCATTTCCTCCTGTTGCTCACAGTACCTCAGTTTTGTTGGAGCAATGTGCCAGCACCACAGAAGAATGGAGAGCCTAGGACCATCATAGCGACCCCTTTCCCCCATGCCAGTGGAAAGCATCCAGAGATAATGCTGAGGATAACACAGTAGAAGGATATAAAGATCTGTCAGTCCAAGACGACCTGAACACAAACTCATTTCAGGCGTTGCCTCATCTCAGCTTCAAGTGATCATTATCTTTCCAGTTTAAGCCTCTGTTATTTGCAGCCTAGTGTCCCAATACATGTGCATGGTCATATTTAATTCTAGCTATCCAGTAAGGAACCATTATCTTAGGATTGAGGTTTAGGAAACTTAAATAACTTTGCCAAGTATCACCCAGCTACTAGCCAAAATTGAAATCCAAGGTTGTCCAACTCCGAAATCTTGTGCTCTTAACCACTAAATTACACTTTCTCTCATTGTATTCACCTAATGCCTGACCCAGGACAGCACCAGTTCTGTATCAGCCACTCAAGATTTAGCACTCCGCCCAGGCTCAGAACTGACCCTCACTACATACCCATTTCAATCTTGCAACCCCCATCTCAGCATAAGCTAATTGCCATGGTCTCCCCTAGCTACACAGCTGAGACAGGACATGCTGATCAAGGGCAAGGGCTCTTGGCCCCCTGCCCCATTTCTATAGTCACTGCTGGGTAGAGCCCAAAGCAGGATGCTACAGACCCTCAGGTGAATACTGCTACATACACAGCCAAGGCTCAGAACTGCCAAGGCACAAGAAACAAAGCAGTCCTAATTCCTTCTGCACATCCATGACGTGACAAGGCTTTACTCAGTTACCTGGTAACGCAAAGCGAAGAACGATACGTATAGTGCTATCTCATCATGGAGGGGGAAAGTGCTTGTATATGCAAAGAAAAAACATCTAGAGAATGCAAATACAACCATTAATGATCACCTCTGTGCAACAGAATTAAGGGCAGGGTGAGAAGTACTATACGGTTTTAAATAGCTTGCACCTTTCTGCTTTTATTATTTAGTATTATAACAGATCATGTAGTTTACATAAGAAATGCATTGATAAATTTATTAGATATTCCATCACATAAAGCTAAAACATGCCTATCCTGTAAATTTTCACCCCAACCTTTACCTGGTTTGCTAGAATTTCTGTCCTCATAGCTTCTTGTAACATGTCTTATTTTCTGAATCTGGCAAGCACCTTTTATAATTTAAAAGAATTGAAGGGAAAAAAAAAATCCACTGAGCTTCACAATAGGGCTGTGCCTAAATAGCATGAAATACTCATTAAAAAGAAAAAGAAATACTCATGAAACCCTGCCCAAAGGGCTTAATTTAATGGGCTTGATAGGAGGCCCTTATTGTGAGCTTCAAATGCAGTTTCAAGGAGGCGCACAGAATTTTATTATGGTGATTCGGCCACCTTACAGGACAAACACATGTACCACCCAATTGTGTTTGCTTCCCAGCAAAGGGGGCACGTTGGCCCTTAATCCTACCTGTGATGGGTTTACATTCATACCCTATCTGTAAATCTCCTACACTCATTAATGTCTGCCAGAGCTCCCACAGACACAGGACACATGTAAATTCAATCTGAGAGTGAGGCATGGTTCAACCTTGTGCTGTGAATCAGACCAGGAAATCACCAAAAGCCTTTTATAGATTAACTGCCTTCTTCTAGGAAAGAATAATCCTCCAAAGCTCCAAGCAGAAATGCTAGGATTACTTCATCTTCACCATTCCCTGTGCCAAATATTTACAAAGCACATTAAAATTTACAACACACATTCCCATGAAGGTTCTCACTGGGTCCTCCCTATAATTTTGTACAAGTAGACTGGGTAGAAACAATGCCCACTCTGCACAGAGATTGAGGCGAAGAACAAGGAGATGTAACTAATGGAACCACTTAGAAGGCTAAGATCACAGGTCAGAAGCCACGAATACAGACCCCCAAACCAGAACTCTTCCATTTATTCATTATGCAGGCATCCATAAGTATTTGTTGACTACTTATTACATGACAGCTGTATAATATGCATTGGGGATACAGTGGGGAGTTCTCAGGGTGCCTATAGCCTGTGGGAAAAGCAGACATAAAATGACCAAAAACTACTCTGCAGGAAAATGAGCACTATTTCGTGGCCCAAGTATAAACACAAGAGACAACTTTTCTCCTCAAGATTAAAGGTAAGTAGGAGTTACCTTCATATTCTAGAAATGCCATGTACAGAGATCCTGTGGCATAAATGAATATGGTTCCCTTAAAGAACTGAAAGAAATTGAGGTGTGAGAAACGAGAAAAGCAGTGTAGGAGGAAACTGACAAGGGCAACTTGGGCCAAACTAAGCTCAATCTCTGAAAGCTAGATTAAGGATTGTGACCTTTACCCTAAAACTTACAGGAGGTCATTAAATGCACCTACCTACACGTTGGGGACTACGATAATCAGGTTTGCAAAGTGAAGTCCTGACATATCACCCTTATATCCAGGAAAAACTGCTACCCGTGAAAATTAATCTGAATTCAGTGTGCTCACCTACTTCCTGTACCTTGCTCTGACTAGCTCCTGCAGAGTCTAGTATGTATCTAATTTGATACTAATAAAAGTAGCAATACTGAGATAAGTAGTCTTAAATGGGGGTCCCCTGCCCAACTCTCCATTTCATTTCCAGTGGTTTTTAATGAGACCTTGTGATTGTAAAGTCACCTTTAAGAATAAAAGAGTTTATTACCTTGAAATCATGAATATCAAAATTTATATTGAAACAGTATAAAACCAACCATGTAACACTGGAAACCACTGTAATTCATCTCTCACACATTTGAAGAAATGGCCAAATGGCTCATTTGCAGTCAGTCATGATTTAAGATTAGGTCCTTGGCCATCATGCATCAGCACAGAGGTCCATGCAAGTGATACAAATCATACAAGGATGATCGGCCATTTGAAGGCCTGAGCCAATATCTCTGTAGTATTGAAACCACAAACCTGTCTATCAACACTCAGATTCCAGGAAGGAATGGGAATCTTTAAATCTAAAAACAATACCCCAGAAGCCTTCAAGAGTCTGAAGACCAAGAGTGGTTAGAATATACAACCAGACAGATTTTGGTCCAAAAGGGAAGTGGCCCTGGGTGGTGACCAGTACCCCAGCCTTAGAAAGTAGCACCTAAAACTTGGCCTTTGTTTTCTTCAGTTTATAAATAGGATACACTGTCCTTTTTCTGTGAGAAGTTAAAAGTTTTCTCTTGTCACATGGGTGTGTTTAAGAAAAAGAAAGAAAGAAAAAGGAGGAAAAATAAATGGAATGATTTGGTTTGGAATAAGCTCTCTGAAGAAGAAAGGACTTGAGCACGCTGGCTCCAATCTGCACAGACTTCCTGTATACTCCCAGATAAGTCACTTCTATTCTCAGCACCTCAAAAGTCCCCATCTATAAAATGTAATAATGTCTACTTGAGAGGATACAGTGAAGCACGAGTGAATACAGGAATCAGCTATAAAGCAACACGAAACACTAACCTCAACTTGTTAATGACGAAGAAGTCTGAGCTTCCCCCAGCATGGCATTGAGCCTCTGAGGCTAAAATGTCAAAGAATTCAGGAAACAAACTGTACATTCCCTAGCTCTTTCCTTTGCCTGTCCTTCAAAGATGGCATGAGAGCAGGTATTAGCAAAAGTGCACTGAGTGAATGTGTGAGTCAGGTGTTGTGCTGAGAATGTAGAAGATATCACAGCCTGGAGCTATTTGCCTCTGGTGGAAATAAAATTCCATTCTGGTTGATACAGGCATTCTGAGTGCCCCAACGAAGAGAGCGGATAGCCCTAACACCAAGCCTATAAGTTCGTATGTGTGAAGTTTGCTGTCAGGAAAGTTATACCCTCAGACTAAAAGACTCTAATGAGTAGGGATACAGCATGACATTCCTGAGGAAGAGTTACAGAACGCATCACACAGGCCCTCTAAAGAGAAAGGAATTATTTCCACTCTAATTGCCCAACAAAACCTGCAGGTGAGGGCCCAGGCACATTAAGCAACTGGCTTAGTGGTTCTGGAACTCCTGCTGGTAGAAACACAAGAAATTAAGAAGGATGAGCTGAGGGACAAAAGTCAACTGAATTTGGGGTTAGAACAGGGAAAACAACATGAAGAAACATTTTCCTTGCAAGCCTCCTCCATCCTTACACCACACCCCTACCCCTATCATATCCCCTTAAAAAAACCAACCAGGGGCACCTGGATGGCTCAGTCAGTTGAGCATCTGACTTCAGCTCAAGTCATGATCTCACAGTTAGAGAGTTCGAGCCACGGGATCGGGCTCTGTGCTGACAGTGTGGAGCCTGGAGCCCACTTCAAGTTCTGTGTCTCCCTCTCTCTCTGCCTCTCCCCTGCTCATGCATGCTTGCTGGCTCACTCTCTCTCTGTCTCTCTCTCTCTCTCAACAAATAAACATTAATTTTTTTTTAAAAAGCAACCAAACAGGTAAAACTATACATCTGTTTCCTTGTATCCAACCACTCTGGCTGTTATTTAGCATTGGCTTTCCAGAAAGATAGAGGAATTTCTTTACAGCAGTGTAGAAAAGCCATTCTCTTCAAAGGCCACATCAGTACCCCTGGTCTAACTAAAAAACTAATGCAGTATTTGGATTTTTTTTTTTTTTCAAATTAAAAAGTCCTCATGGCTCATGCAAATTTTTATTCCCCAATGTTCTAGTCCAACAAGTGAATCATAAAAGGAACAGAAACAATATATAAATGTATTCTTTAAAAAGACAAGGGTCCTTCCATCATACATATTGTTCTAGTTTGGCTTTTCTCTCCTTGCTTTCCTTTTCAAAAAATAACTACACATAGCCATCAAAAAGACAATAAAATTGTAACAATAAAGATGCAAGCATCAATATTTTTCTTACAAGAAAACATTTCTTTCTCTTGCAGCCTATTTCCCCTTCCATTTACCTGGTGTAGACCCCTGTCCATGCAATACAATGACAATTCAGATGTGTCTGAAGGCATGTCGATGAAATGACTGAAGTTGGAAATGAAGTCCTATTTTCCTCTCTATTCTAATACATCTTAGATCCCACGTATGTAATAAAGTGCCATCCCGTCAATCCACTTATGGCCTCAGGTAGCCAACAAACCACCAAATAAAGGATAGGTCCTAGTGTATTCCTTTTCAGTCTTCGATTTATAAATCTAAAAACACCAGAGCACAAGTTCATTAAGCCCACTAGGGAATGAGAGCAAAAGATGAAGATGCTTGAGAAGACAAAATTAGAAATAGGTCTGCTACTGAGGTCATTAGAAGACAAGGCAAAATTAAAGTTGGGACCTACCTAGCGAGGTTGGAATGAGTAGGCCACAGGGTAACCAGCATGGGTAGAAGTGTGAGGGGCTCAGTCAGAATGAGACATCCAACACTCTAATGTCTCAGCTGCGTAACAATTAAGCAGCTACTCTCCACTTTGCCAAAGAATCTACAAAATTGGCCACCTGGATCTTTAGATCTAGGCTCCCCATTATTTCTCTACAGCTTGGCAGCAAGGGCTGTTTTTCCCCCTTTGGTGTTTAGAAAAATGTTTTTCAACAGCATAACTTATACATTATCTGCTGGCTACAGGGCACTGCTCTATCTTGTAGATCATCGACCTACAATGCCTTCATTGCCAGGTCACCCAGCACCCCCAAAGGCTGTCAACCATCACATGTCTGGGGTAGAACAGTCAGAAAAATAAGGAACACAAGATGGAGAGAACAAGAGGCCAACATCCCTAGCATCCAAAAATACATATGCAGCATCTACTCCAGCAAGAAGAGAAACAAGTGAGTAAAAAAGACTGGACACCTAGAAAGCAGTCTTTGATTACCAGCAGCATGCTGCAATGTCAACCCACTCACTTATCAAGCCAGATCATGGCAAACCCCCTGCTTGTTTATACTACAGCAAGGGCCTGAGAAGATGGAAAAGCTGGGTTGCTCTCCAGGGTCCTGAATATTGGGGAGGAGGGGGGAACCACATACCCTAAATACTATGATGAGGTAAGATCAGAGATACCCAGAAGGTCATAATTAGAAGGAAACCTAAAATTCATCTGTTCCTAAGCCCCTCACTGTATACCTAGAAGGATAAGACCCAGAGACTCTATATTACTTTCCCAAGATCATACCAATTTAACAATCTCTTTCAGTTCAAGTTGCCAGTTCAGAACACTTTTGTGTTAAAAAGCCAAATTTTCAAAGTAGGAAAAACTAACACTATTTATTTTACTTAGGAGATTATAACAAGTGAGTTTCCTCACTAAGACTTCACCTTGCCTTTACATCCCCTCATAAAAGCCATGATAATTTTGGCTCCTGAGATGGGGAGGGAGAAGTTTCTGTACCTCTTCGCTCTGACAAATAAAAAGGGGAAAATGTCATGCCACATTCTCAAGGATCAACAAAAGACTTTACCACAATGGAATATTTTCTTTCCTATTCACCATAGCTACCTCTTTAATGCTTATTTGTTCTTGAGGGTTAGGGAGTACAATTGGGGAGGGGCAGACAGAGGGGGGACCAGAGGATCTGAAGCAGGCTCTGCACTGATAGCAGAGAGCCTGATGTGGGGTTCAAACTCATGAACCATGACATCATGACTTGAGCCAAAGTCAGATATTTAACCAACTGAGCCACCCAGTTCCCCCACAGTTACCTCTTTTTTAAAGAGATTCTGCAATTACTATTTGTTAAACCATTTTTGTGTTCATGGGCAAGCAAAGATCCAAAACTGTTGGAGAATGTTGCCTTAGATTTGGCCATCAGAATAACTTCAAGGACCTGATTGATCTCAAATCCTACATTGCACCACAGATCCACATTACACACTACGTCCTGATCTATGCGACAGGAGTTACTGTTTTTATACAGGTGAAAAATCTGACTTTACTGACCTCTTTTAACATCTTTTCTACATGATGGCATGTGCTTCATGGCACTAGATGTTGACAAAGTACCTTGAAATTATCAAGATGTTGCATATATTCTCTTGCTACGTTCCTACAACAATCTTATGTTAGAAGAGACACTATTATTTCTGTTTTACAGATGCAAGTGCAATTCCTGGCAAATGAGTAAATGCACAAACTAAGACTCTTCAAGGAATGTAAGACACAAATGGCCTGATTTCACACTCCTGTATAATGCAGGAAAATCCCATTTTATAAATGGCAACACCAAGACAAAGATTCAGCATTTCTTTCAGTCCAGATTAAGCCACAGAGCTCATATGCCTCATCTCACAGATAAGAGTTCTCCTTTTCCTTTCCTTCCCTCCCCCCCCCCATACTTCCTTCTCTGGCCCTCTCTGCAAGCTTTCCTTCAACTTGATATAATCATGCATATACACTCCTCTCTCACTGGCACTATGACTGGCTTTGTAATGCTTACAAGATGAGCCTCGTTCCAAGCCAAATTCTAATGTGACTGATACGGAATCAGATCACACAGTAGCAAAACTGTAAAGCTGCAGAAACTAATTCATTTTCACCTGGGATGGTAACAGACTGAGAAGTTAGTCCACATCCCCGGCTCTCCCTCCTGTGATCTTCCAGACCTAAGTGTCTCCACCAGGAATCCAGCAATCCATCATGTACCGCCTTACAACATCTCTTGTACTGGTGCCTGATACTGTTAAAATTTACACACAGGAATATCCTCTCTCACTAGCTCACTTGCCAACTCTTCCTAGACAGAAGGTCTGGAGCTGCTGAGTTAGTTGGACATAAGGCATATGCTGGTTTCTAAATTTTATTTTAATTTTGGTAAATTGTGCGTGTGTGTTCCAGTTTGTGAAGTGAATGATCTATTGGTTGAGAAGCCAGGAGACTGAGTCTTGCCCAGGATCTCTCGGAAGCGATAGCCTTTGATGGTCATCTCTCAATTTCCCCCTCCTTACTATAATTAAAATGTTTGTAAAATCAATGTCGTATATTATACATGTGGCTTAACTACCTTAAAGAATTTAGGTTTAAAAGATGTTTATAAATTCTTTGGGAGCTCCCTGAAAAGAAGATGCCATATAAACATACTTCATTATGAAAAACCCAGAGAAACAGATGCTCATATCCTCAAGTTATTCTGAAATATTAGACACAAATGTTGAATTACTGGCTTGTTCGGTGATTTATAGTAAGTTTTCGAAATCTGCAAGTGCAAGGTCAGTCGCATGCAAAACTTCAGTGTGCTCTGCAATAAACAAATAGCAGGTGTTAAAAAAATTTAAGTGTTTGTTGTCTAGATTGTAACCATGACGTTAACTGTCAGAGTGACAACTGTGCTGCACACGTGTGTGCACACTTGTACAAGTCTGAACAAATGAGGGGAGGGTTCAGAGCTCTGTTGCAATACATCTGCATAAGAGAAATTTTTCCAGCAGTGAGGCAACAGGAGGTTGGCTTAGAGTAGGGACACCTGCCTATGGCACAAAATGTTGGCCAAAGGCTGGATGAATGTACCATTGAAATAATGAACACATTTGAGTCTGTCCCTTAGCTGTTGAGAAGTTCAGCTCCAGTCATTTCAAGACCAAGATGCTAGGACTGAATACTTTCAGTTCTCTCCACTGCTCAGCTGCTATTAGGAGTTGTCAAAGCAGCCTGCTAATAGGGCTTTAGTCCAAGTCTATGCTTTCTCTGATATCTGGGGCCCGGGTCCAATCACTGTGGGGGGCCTCAGTTGTTTCAGAATTAAAAGTGAGTGAATAAGCCATCAACTTTCAATGGCAAGGACTCATATTTCTTTCAGCCAGCCTGGCAGAGAGTGTCCAGTACACTAATTTGCTAGGTTGAAAGTTAAAAGTTACCAAACAAAGGGGAGGAAAGTCTTTTGTGGTGAACAGAATGCTTACGCACTAAATCCCAGATGTCAGTGAATTCGGGGCTCTGAGTAACGGGAACAGGCCACAGGGTGAATGAAGAATGGAATTAGAGAATCTGAGGAAGGTTAGAACAGGCCTCATTCTGGTCTTTGTTGGCAGCTATTAATATAAAGGCAGCTGGAGAAAAACCCAAGGCAATGGAGATAATCAGGCTAGTCGTCCAACTGAATGGTTCCTTTTCTGTTTCTAGCTTGAGGTAATCTGCTACCCATACTTTGGGAGCTTCTAAAAGTAGGCCCAGCTAAACAGCTAAAGCAGGAAGAAAACTCTAAATCTCTGTAGCAAGCAGGAAGTGTTAAACCACCAACTAAAATAGCGTAATTAGGTCTGAAAAGACAGTTTCTCAATTCTAATCTAAAAAGGGTGGAAAATCTCACCACATACCAGTTCCTCAGAGTAATGAAACTGCCAGGGAAATATTCCTTTTTCAAATGTCTTTGTGGTCCTAGAAAATTCTGGACCATTTCTCCCCTCAAAAGACTCCCTAATGTGATTGGGACTCTGTACTGGGAAGTACAGGTCATTAACACTTTACAGAGCCAGTGTGGAGGGATAAAAAGACTAAGGCTTAGGAGTTAAATCTTGGTTCAAAGTTTTAAGTTATTTATCTCTGAGCCTTTCTAATTACAGATCTGTAAAAACAGGTCTAATAAATTGTCCCCATATTACTATCCTAAGAAACATTATGCCCAGCATGTTACTCGGTCTGTAGTAGACATTCCATAAACTTATGTCCCTTCACCCATGCCAATGCCAAAAGTTCCATTAGTAAGATTCTACATTTTACCAAACAGCTCCAATATCAGTAATGTAAGATACATAGGAGGAAAATACCAGAAAAGAGCAAATTGCTCACACTAAACCAGGCTCTGGACTTCCCTCAGCTTCCTAGTCCAGTAGAATGGTCCCCCGTGTTGGACTGAATGACCTAGCAGTTAAAGCACTCATGAATCAGACTTGGGACTAAATCCCAGTACAACCACTTATTGGAAGCAGGACTGCAGACATATAATGTCATCTCTGGTCTATCATTTTAAAACGAGAAAGAGGGGCGCCTGGGTGGCTTAGTCGGTTAAGCGTCTGACTTTTGCTTAGGTCATGATCTCGCAGTTCATGGGTTCGAGCCCCGCGTCGGGCTCTGTGCTGACTGCCAGCTCAGAGCCTGGAGCCTGCTTCAGATTCTGTGTCTCCCTCTCTCTCTGACCCTCCCCAGCTCATGCTGTCTCTCTCTCTCTCTCTCCTAGAAATAAATAAAACATTAAAAAAAAAAAAAAACGAGAAAAATAGCATGAGTATGGGATGAATTAATCTACATAAAAGTTTAGCACTGTGCCTGGCACAAGTCAACACTCAATAAATGTTACCACATCACTGTTTGTCACTTAACCAGCAGAACTCTAGTGGGTGGCAGGTTGAGAAAAAAGTGTAACTCAAAGGGGGAAGAACAACCCAAAAGAATCTCAGTAGTATGAAATGAATAGTTTAAGGAGTAAAAATCAGCCTTTGTGACCTTCACTCTCTGTGAGAATAGCCTATAGAAGTAGTAGACCAGTATCATAAATGGACCAGAGCCTTTGCCACTCTAGAATCAGCCAGTGCTGGCTAAAAGAAATTTGTAATGAAGGTAAGCCTGTGTTATTCACCCTCTTTCCATAATCTTTTCTTCTTTTCTGAGGGCTCTGTTGCAGGTACTCGGTTTTCCAGGGTCTCTCATGTATTCAATGCAGTCTAGCCTCTTCTCCAGGTTTCTCCCCGTCCACCTAAACCAGTGGTTTTGAAATACCACTCCATGTACCAAAGCTAGACCACCTGCATAAGAACTACATGGAAAGCTTGTTAAAAACATAGCTTTTTAGAAGCTTCCACCCTCAGGGAATCTGATCCAGCAGAACAATGACAGAGCTAGTAACTCCATCTTTTTTATAAGTTCCTCAGTAATTCTTAGATGCCATCAGGTTTGGGAATTACACCAAAAACCAATTTTTACCTCTCCTATGACCTTATCTATCAAAAACTTCATTTGTGCTTGGGCCCATGAATCATTAACAGGCAACAACTTTACATTCCTTCTCCAAGATCTTACATAAAGGACATGTTAGGTCATGAACCAAAGTATGAAAATTTTCAAGAGAAGGAAAGGAATATTCAGATTCCCCCCCAAACCCTTCTTTATATATAAGGCTGACCCTAAAAGAAAATTAATTAATTGATTAATTAATGAGGCTGACCCTATTAGAACATTGTGGGCTCTAGCTCTCCCATCCCCTATCCACTTTCCTATTAAAAGGGACAAGGTAGCCAAGAAGGACATACAGTGGCTGAAAGTTTAGAAACTAAAGGTACCATTCACGTGCAGAATCCACAAAAAACATCATGTTGAGCATCAAAGATGAAGCACCACTCAGAACACCTTATATGGATTATCTCATTTAGCACTCCCTTCTATGAATAGGTATTATCCTAGTTTACAAATTCAAAAATGGAGAGGCAAAGAAATTAACTTCCCCAAATTCAGATCAGGCAAGTGATTAAGGATGTCAGAAAATAGTATTTCATAGGAACCAGAGTATCTGTGAAGGTGTGAAACCTTAGATTAGCAAAGACCTATCATTTCCTCTTTTTCCTCTCTAGACAGAATGCTAGAAAAAAAAGATAAAACTTTTGGAAGTAGGAAGCAAAAACTTTCATAGCAAGAAACGAGCAATGTCTCCCAGACTTTTCAGGTGGTAATTACTAAACTAGAGCTTTGTGGCCTATTTCTGACCTGTGGCATAGGACATGCAGGGCCCTTCTGCTCACCCATTTGGGCAGCAGTACAGGTCGGGGGGGCGCATTGGGCAACAAGAATGCTATCTAACTCGAGTTCTAGAAAACTGAAATAGCCAATGAGCTCTTTTTATTTATTTATTTTTTAACGTTTATTCGTTTTTGAGAGACTGAGACAGGGCATGAGGAGAAAAGGAGACACAGAATCTGAAGCAGGTTCTAGGCTCTGAGCTATCAGCACAGAGCCCAATGCAGGGTTTGAAGCCAAACCAAACCATGAGATCATGACCTGAGCCGAAGCCAGATGCTTAACACTGAATGAGCCACCCAAGCATCCCGCCAATGAGCTCTTGAAGGTAGAAATGGACATGATGATGGTTGAGGGCTGGCTTTATCCAGGCTGCCCAAGTTAGGACAACAGGGTCAAAAGGAACAAATGGTTTCTATGGAAAACTTGTCCAGGCATATTTATAATCTGGTTGGAGCCACAATTCTTCAAGTCCCCAAACATCTTAAATAAATCAAAATAGACCAAGACTAATTCAAGATGGCAGAACCTTCCTTAAGCCTGACATTAATTTGTTCTCTTCCCTTCCAGGTCCTCTTCCAAAACAGACTGCAGAGCTGTAATTACAAGCACATTCAAATACTCCTTCATTAGAACTGTAGTCCAGAACTGATTAACCTTGGATTATTCTTCCTATTTGGTCCCAGAAGGTAGGCTGTTCCCAACATGCCTTTTCCTTACCCTGGGCCTAAGGGAACAAGCCCTGTGGCTGAACAGTCATTTTAACTTTTGGTATCATTAACAATAAGCAACAATTCATGGGCACTGCTTACAGTGCAAAAATATTCTCTGTCAGATCACTACCCACAAGGATTTTCAGTGGATTCTAGAGAGATCAAAACATTCCCCTTGACCACCATTCACTAGCTGTCCAGCCACAAATGATCTGACAGGGACCAGCAGTCTTTCTTCAGCTGGAAGTAAACTGACTCCAGTGACATACAGGGGGACAAGATCTCCTTCCCACCCCAGCGTACAATGCCTGATGAAACCCCCTCCATCTCACAAAGTCTTGCCATCCTCTAGCAAACTGAAAGGCCTCATTCCTCTGCAGAGGATGGGTGGCATTAATTCCAAAAGATTCAAAGCACAGACTCTTTGGGAAGCCTCCATTTGGAAAAAGATATTTAAGCAAAGTTGTGCTTGATGAAGTGAAATAGAATTAGCTGCTTCAGTGGCACAGGCTTCTCAGATTCATTCGATGGTAGAATGGCTTATTCGCCTCCAACTGGAACGAACTCAACAACAATATATCACAGTTAACTGTGATCACAGCTCCATGGAATTTCAGCTGGTGCCTGGAGTACACGGAGGTGCACTTAATATTCCCCAATCTGTAATCAACCTTTTGTACATTTGTTCCTAATCACAGGATACAGTTTCATCTTAATGAACTGTTTTCTTAGCATATTATAGTTGGTCATTTCAGCACATCTAATGGCCCATTTGGTAGATTAAATTACAATTAGGGTCCCTTGGTTTTTATTTCCCAGCAAGGCCTGGAGGGGGTTGATCTTTTTCCCTTTCCCACTGCTTGATTTCAAGGACAGAATCACAAAGGAACAAAAGCACATACCTGTTGCAGTCGACGTGGAGCAGGAGATGAGAGGCGCTAATTGACAAAGCGACCTTGTGCCACTGTCCATCTGCCATCCGGTAGGGAAGTGCCTCACTTCTGGGCTTCCCGTTATGTATATAGTGATAGCGGATCTCATCCCTCAGGCCACTGCTCTCTAGTTCAAAATAGCTGTATGGAAAGTAACAAAAATGTGTTTGATTTTACTTCTGGATCCCATAGTCATCAATCCTCACTACGCACAAATTCACTACCCAGCTTCTCAGAATCTAAAATTAGCTAAACAGGACACAAAGATCTACTAAACAAAAATCACTTGTGCTGCATGGAATCCAAGTCACCTATCACTGGAGAACCTCATGGTGACACCCTGAGCCTCTAATGCAGAGACTGATCCATTCTGAACTGACAGGCCACAAGCTAATTAGCCAAGCTTGGTACAAGATCTCTCCAACACTTAAAAGTACAGTTCAGAACCCTCTACTGTCTAAAAAGACCAATCACATGGAATGGGCTTAATGATGCTTCTTTTTATTCCTGGTTCTTCTACTTTTTCAAGAATTAAAGAAAACCAGAAATCATGTTGGACATCAGGAACTGAAATAAACTGAGATAAGAAAACTTTACTAAACACATTTCCCCCTGGACAAACAGCTTTAAGTGGACAATAGTTTCTATATAATGAGTAGGGGAGGAATAGTTGAAGCTACTCACATATGGACCCGTATTTCAAATTATCATGTCACAAAACATGCAATTGAGTCTTTTCTCTCCCCAGATTGTTGCCACATTTTCCAGATCCATGAAAAACTCAGCATCACCACTACAGTGTGCACTTTTGTCACAAAATGGAGCCGTCAAGTTTGAGACACTCTTTCCAGTCGTGCTCCAGGGGGGATACTTTGAGTCTAAACCTGTTCTGGAATGGATCATCATGAAATCAAGCCCGATTTCATCACTAGGCATTGCACTAGGCATTTAACATATACCATCTAACTCATCACCCTGACAAACCTAAAAGGCTGATATTATCCCTAGAAACTGAAGTTCTGGAATACACCCCAGCCATGATTTAAACTTGGGTCTAAATCTGACATCCCATGCATTTTCTACCAGCTTGCTGTCCATCTCAGAGGCACAATGACAGTAGTAAAGATGGCCTCAACTGGCACTGTCTCTCAGCAATTCATTTGTACAGATAGCTCAAGAAATACGTGCCGATGTCGGTAGCCAGGTACCATCCCTATATTCAAAAGGACCTACTGCTTCTCCTCTAATTAGCTGAGTTGGCCTGACCCCACTAGCCAGATCATAATTTAATCTAAAACACAAAAAAACATCTATGAGCACTGAAATGAACAGATCATGAAAGTCAACCTCTAGTGCAAGAGACTCCCAAATCATGTGACAATAACATATGCATATTTCTTGCTCATTTTTCACAGGGATCCTCCCAAGAGAGCAGTGCTAGGGAAGACTAGATTCTGACCTACCTAATTCATACTAGACAAAGAATCAGGCCCAAGGTCGTAAATTCAAGAGGCTACTTTTACTATTGCAGCCAGCCCCTGGGCCCAGGTACGTACTTATTAGTAATAATACAATACACATTTTTATAAGACTGCAAAAAAGAAAATCCTTAATATGGAAGACATTCATTTTAAGGGAATTTTCCAAATTGCTTCTAAGCAGCTAGAACATCGAAAGAATCAGAATCAGAATTTAAAAGGTCAGGAAGACCTTAGAGATTGTCTGGCCATTCATTAACTTGCTCAACATTTCATTACTGAACACACAGGAAAGGGCTAATAATTTAAAATATAGATCCTATGAATGGATCAAGAAGATGTGGTTTATCTATACCATGGAATACTACATGGCAATGAGAAATAATGAAATCTGGCCATGTGTATCAACATGGATGGACCTTGAGGGTGTTCTGCTGAGCGAAATAAGTCAGGCAGAGAAGGACAAATATCATATGTGTGCACGTATAGGAGGATTAGGAGGAACTTGACGGAGGAACAAGGGGGAGAAGAAGGGGGGAAATGGTGGGGGAAAGGGAGAGAGGCAAACCATGAGAGACTCTTGAATGCTGACAAAAACTGAGGACTGATGGTTGTGGGGGGGTGGGGGGGGTGGGCATGGAGGAGGGCACTTTGGAGATGAGCACTGAGTGTTATGTAGAAACTAATTTGACAATAAACTATTTGTAAAAATAAAATAAAATAAAATATAGATCCTATCCTGAAGATGCTTTCAGACTAACAAAAAAAAAAAAAAAAAAAAGAAATTAAATCTGTCCCTCATACAAAAAGTTAGAAATAAATGGAAGGCAAAGGAAGCTGTCATCTCACTTCATATGCCAGGAATGGACCAACTGCTTTCATCAACATCATCTCATTTAATTTCGTCAAGGTTGGTATTTTTATCTCTATTTTGCAGAGGAGTTCACATGTGATGAGAGATATTAAGTATCTTACTTAATATTTACCAAGATCAGTTTCTAAATAGAAAAGCAGCATGATTTTTGTATAAGAGACCTCACCAAGATCATCATGAGAAATCTCTCAATTACTTCATTTTGACCAACAAGCTACACCTGCAGGAAGGGACACACCCTTTAAAAGGATATCAAAGACAATTAGAAATGCTTCTATAGGGGGCGCCTGGGTGGCTTAGTCGGTTAAGCACTGGACTTTCGCTTGGGTCATGATCTCGTGGTTCGTGGGTCCGAGCCCCGCATAGGGCTCTGTGCTGACAGCCTATTTCAGAGTCTGTGTCTCCCTCTCTCTCTGACCCTCCCCTGCTCATGCTGTCTCTCTCTCTCTCCTAGAAATAAATAAAAATATTAAAAAAAAAAAAAAAAAGAAATGCTTCTATAGACCACCTGATAGAATCAAGAAAGAAAGACAAAGGGAGGCAGTAATCTCCACATTCAGCTCAAAGAAGAAATCTGCCTGATTGTTAGGCAAATGGATACTTAGGTCTTAGGGTAAGGTTTCCGAAGCCATAATGCACACATTCAGGAAGTGCTAGATTTCCAACAGCTTAGATGAAGTCAAGACCATGTTTTTGTTTGTTTTAAATACATTAGATAACTGCTGAAGTACTCCTAGACATGAAAAGGAGACTGGATGGCTAAATTCTATCTGGGTAAGATCGCTTCATGGGTGCTGGGAGGGGAACAAGGCAGTATTTCCAGACAGTAACCCTCTGCTAGCAGAGGTGTGGGACTTAGTCCTCAGAGCACAGAAAACGTAGAAGGTGGTCATCTGGCCTGATGACACCTGGAGACAGCCTGGAGGGAAGAGTCATGATTTGCAGCGGAGGCTTGTTTATTCAAATTATGAACCACAGACCAGCATCATCACCACCTGTGGAAATTCAGATTGTGTGGCCCCATCCAAGACCTGTGTGAATCAATCTCCATTTTAATAAAACCCCCAGATGATTCATGTGCATATTAAAGCTTAAGCAACACTTTAGTCAAGTATACCAGGTGTTGCTTTACTTCCTGGCCAGCTGGTTATGGTGAGGGGAGCAGCAGTTTGAGGCTATGAGCAAGTAAGAGCCCTGCTGTGCTGGCAGGGAGAAGGGCACTGGAGGTGATCATGTAAACAACAGTGGAATAAGCTCACTACCCCTGACCAGTCCTCTTTCTTCAGGCCTCAAGTGCTTGAAGGTCTTCTGTGGATTTGGGGGAGGGGGCAACTATATGACTGGCTGATAAAAAAAAAAAAAAATCATGAGCCAGACTTATAAGCAGAAGTTTTCCCCTTCTTCTTGGATCTCAGCCAAGTACTCAGCCAATGAACTCTCTTGGCTCCCAGAAAAGTCTGTTCATCATCCTGCAAATAGTTGAAAACAGCAAGGACATTCACTACTGAGTTTTTTGTCAGACTGAACATCCCTACGACCTTCCTTAGACTCCAGAACCCCACCTAGACAACAAGGCCCTCTGGGACATAAATTCTCTGCCTTATTCCTCTTCCCAGATCCTTCCCCATGTTGGTCAACATGCCCTAGCTATAGTAAAATGAACTGGTTTCCCTCTTCAATATAGCATCCAGCAATACAGACAGTCTCTGGGCTGTGCACAATTCTGAGCATGCTAAGGTTTACATCCAATACTGCAAACCACATCACACAAAATGTTATAAAGCTGATGTTATGAAGGTGAGTGTTTCCAACCTATATTTACACAGCTAATTTTTTTTTTTTTTTTACTTAAGCCCTTTCTCTAGTTAGGCAGACCCTATCCACCATCAACATGAATAATTCTCTAAAAGTCACCAGTGAGTATTATGAACATAGTTACTATGAAGTTTTACAAGACTACCTGAATTCCATGCTATATTGAGGGAAATAACCAGGAACAACTCCAATTAACATCGATCAAGATCAGCCAAGTCATTTGTATTAAACTTTGTGTCCTTTTCCTGAAAATGTATACTAAGGGATCTATTTTTATTAAACAAAAGAAACTGAAGATTTGAAGTTCATACAGCTCTAAATGGCAGAACCAGGACATGACCCCCGGTCTGGGAGACACTTACATAGATGCTCTCAAAAGGCAACACCCCATTACTTCCTACTATCTGAGAGGTTTTAAATATATTACCACCTCTCATTTTGTCAACACCCTTAAATGGTAGCTATTAAATTCACATTTTAAGGTAAAAACAGAGGTTCAAATTAACAAAATGCCTTGCCCAAAGTCACATTACTCCTAAGTTTCAAATCCAGGTCTACTTAGTTCCAAGATTCATGTTCTTCTCACCACACTGTGTTCCTCTCCAGGTATAACTGTATGAGCCTATCAAAGCCAGAGGGCAAGAGAATTCAGGAAGACTCAGCTCCTCCATCCCTGGTCCCAGAATGCCCCATCCAGCTAAAGAATTCCCCTGCAGACTCAAGTACAAGATCCCATTTCCTCATGCCATAAGAAATTTATCACAAATTGAAAAAAAAATTCCATATGTATTTATATAGAAGCTGACTTCCCTCTTCTGGCCCTTTGCCTACTGCTTGGATAATGGAGAGAAGCTGCCAAAAATACCAGTAAGGTATACTGTGTCCTACCTCAGGTCAGGAGTCTCAAGGACTGTGTGTGCTTTTTGGAGGCGGGGGGGGGGGGGGGGGGGGGACACGTCTGAACTCCAGTCACATAAGATTGCAAAGAACACTGGCCCAGGGGTACCAAGATTTGATTTCAACCTTAGGTCTGCTTCAAACCATGAAATCTTCAGCAAGTGTGTCCCTGCCCCTTTGTACCCTCGGTTTCTCCTACCCATCAAATGAAATGATCAGATCTGATCCACAACACCCCAGGATTCCTTGGGAAAAGCCTTAGGGGGTCTAAGGCACAGAGAACGGATCAGGCATCAGAGAAGCTCCACTCTCTGTTGTATAATTTGGATTTTCCCATAAGATTTCATTTAGATAAAAGAAATCCACTACCAAAAATAGTCCAAAACCACTAAACTAAGAAATCTTTAGAATCCAGCTCATGTCTAGATTTCTGTCATTCATCACTACTCTGCAAACTGATCAACTTTAAAAGAAAATGAATAATTAGTTGGTCAGCTAGTTTCATTCTCCCCTTGACTTTTCTGGTGATGCTTAGGCCCCAGGCTCCTTAGCAGCTTGAAGGAGAGCAGAGGAGGGAGTGGATGCAGCAGACATAACTAAGATTCACAGCACACCCTTCTCCCTGGCACACACCAGGCTATTTCCCAGTCCCTTGAATCTATGGGGGCCACATGACTAGCTGTCACCAATAAAACTTGAGCAGAGGGAATTTGTGGGACCAAGACTAGACAGTTAAGAAAGGGTGTGCCTTATCCATGGAAGTTGCACATGATCCAGTAGAGAATTCTGAGATCTTAGTGGGGAGTAAGGTCATTAGATGTAATGAACCTGGGTCCTTCAGAAACTGCATGGGGCAGAGACTCCCTTCCTCACACAAACTAATGCTGAATAGAGACTAACCAAAAATACGTTTTTACTCATAATCACCAGAGATTAAGACAACCTTGACTCGTTAAAAAGAGATACCAGAACATGAAACTGAGGAAAGACAAAAAGCTGACAAGTCTCCATGGTGATGAAGCTATCCCCAAGCTAAAAATAGACATGTCAGGAAACAGGAGTAAAGTCATCTCCTGTCTTGTGTAGAATACATGACCAAATTACATGGTTCAGTGTTTTGCAAATGGTATTTTCCAAAAACACTAATAATGTTATCTCCCATCTCACATGCTTTTCAACATAATCTTGATCTTCTTCCAATGGAAAGGCTTGGATATAGGTACCCTCCCCTTGATCTGGGTGGACTTTTAAGTACTTTAAGAGCAGAAGAAATGCTCGGTAACTTCCAAGGCTGGGTCATAAAACCTCAAGCAGTTTCTACTTTGTGAGAACACTTGAGCTTGAAGTCATGACCCACTATGGAAGACTTCTAACTACCCTAAGGCTGCCATGCTATAAGGAAGCCCAGACCACATTGGGAAGACTGCGTGCAAATACTCTGGTTGGAAAGCCCCAACTGGGATCCCAGCCAACACCAGTATGAACACCACATGTACAAATGGAAACACCTCCAGATGGTTTCCCCAGCTGTCCACTCCCTCCAGCTGATGCCACTAACATTATGGAAGAGAGACAAGCCATCCCTCTGGACTCTGTCCAAATTCCTGACCCACAGAATCTACAAGCATATTATAAGCTTGGGAATGTTTTGTTACACATCAATAGCCTTGGAACACTAACTTCATGCATACTGGTTTATATCTTCAAGCTCTGAAACTATAATTTAGATGTGTCCTTACCTAAATGCCTAGGGTCATTGGCCAGATGATCAAATCTCATGGTGCCAATTTTCTGCTTACAGGCCCACAAATTTAAAACTATGTATTTTCTTCTATCAAAAGTGGAATTCTACTCAAAAAATGCAACCTAAGATCAATACATCACCTCTTAAAATGCATGTTTCTCAGAACCCATTTAAAAAGATAAATGCCAAAGGAATATGCTATTGTCCTTCTCAGTAATCCACTATTTCTCTCGTATCAAGTCCCAATACGTTGGCCTCAAACTTCATGCTTACTGAACTAGAAGTGGTCCCCTCAGTGGTCCCTTTATAAATCAGCTACCTTCTATGGGTTCTAGCCCCAAGTGTTCTTCCCACGTACAGAGCTATTTGACAAAGTTAAAAGAACAGTCCTAATTTACTTGCACGAAATTCCATTACTCCCAAATTTTATTTCCTTTACTCAGAGCAGTATGGAACAGTAGAAACGGGAGAAAATACATGCCTAATATACAAGTAGCTTCAGAGTCTGGCCAACATGTGTTTGATCCCTGCCTCAGGCACTGAATCTCCATGTAAATACGGACAAGACACACCATTTCCCTACACCTGTCTTCATCTATTAGAAAATACTATCTTCTTCACAAATTTCTTTGGAATAAAACGTAACACAATGTTTGTAATTTTCCTACAAAGAGCCTAGTGTCCACTAGTGACTAAAATTTCCCTTCGCTCTTTCTGCATGCATGGAAACAAACAGCCTCAGACATCTGAAGCTGCTGAAAGGGTACACACACCCTCCCTTTTCTCAGAAAGTGTTTCTCTGCCTTCCCCTTTCCCTTGTTTAGACTTGACCTGGTGATCTTACTTGCAGCTGTAAACTTACCTATTCATTCTGTACTCAACCCTCTTAGTAAACATCTAGCAAGAGATTAAAGGTGACAGTAATTACAAACTGCTTGTTATTGAAAAGAAAACATTCACTGTTAAATGAAATGTAAAAATAAGGTTCTTTACATCTTCTCAAAACCATTCCATTATAATCTTTTAACATTTATTTGAGAGAGCAAAGGCAGGAGGGGCAGAGAAAGGAGAGAGAGAATCCCAAACAGGCTCCACATGGTCACTGCAAGGAGCCCAATGTGGGACTTCAACTCACATCCTCATGAGATCATGACCTGAGCTAAAATCAAGAGATGGAGGTTTACCCGAATGAGCCACCCAGGCACCCCAGCCCCCAATTACAGTCTTCAAAGCATGGAAGCAGCCACTCTGTGCTTACTAACATAAGCACATGATTCTAACTATCGGACATACTGATAGGAGAAGACATGAAAGCTTGGAAAGTTCGGAAATTTCTTGTCCCCAATTAAAAAACAAATTCTAAGATAAAAGCAACCAATGAGCTAGATTACAACAGGGAAGAATGCAGCAGCCTTAGTTTCTGACTAAGGCGCCTTCAAAGACAGTCAAAGTATTAAATAAACAAGCCCAAGGCAAGGATCCTAGAATCACACAACTGCATCTTATCTGAAGCCTAAGGTATAGTTCCTTATCCCCAGGAACTCAAAATGAAGATGTTTCTAAATATCAAGATCTAAGAAAAAGGAACCAATAGTCATTGTAGTTAGGGCAAATATATATATATATACATATAGCACTTTTTATCCTTCTAAGTTTTCTTAAGGACTTAAAGGAACATTGTTCTGAAACAAAAAAATAGAAGTCTTCACTTTTCTTAACTATAAACTTTTAAGTTAAAATTTTTAACTTGAATCTTTCACTTCTATATTCAAAAAGAAATTTTTCTTTATGGTACTTAGTGAAAAGCACCCAACGTCTCTCATAGGCAACCACTGTTACCAGTTTCCTGTGTATCTTTCCAAAAAAAATTTTACAGAGTAGTTTAGACTTCAAAGTTGCAAATAAAGAAAAGAGAGTTCTCATATACCCCATATCTGTTCTCCTATTAACATCTGACATCCATTTATCACAACTGATGAACCAATATGGCTACAACAGTATCCAAAATCAATACTTAAGTCACATAACTTTAGTTGTCATCGAATAGCCTTTTTCTGCTCCACAATCCCATCCAAGAGACATTAGATTCAATTGACAGACCTCATTAGACACTTTTTAGTGGGGATAAGTTTAGACTTTGTTTCTTTATTACCTGGAAAATTGAAAACTACTGATGAGGAATTTTATAGAAATTCCCCCAATTGTGACTTTTCTGGTGTGGTCTTATGTTTAGATTTGGGTTGTAGGTTTTGGAAAGAAGTTTAATTCTCATGACAGCATATCAAAGACACATACTACCAACGTGTCTTACTAGTTTTGATTACTCATCTTGGTGTTAACCTACCTGGTGAGGTAGTGTCTGTCAGGTTTCTCCACTGCGAGGTTATCCTCACTCTCCATACTGTCCCTTTTGGGAGAAAGTCTTATGAGTGGACCACACTAACCCAGTGGGGAGTTAAGCTCCACCTCCTTGGAGTATCTAAATTATTTAGAATTCTGCACGGAAGATTTGTCCATCCTCTCATTTCTTTATTCGGTCATTGATTTAAAACTATTTACTCATGTGTTGTTTTATACTTTGGTTTACCGTCCAATAACAGTTTATTTGGTCACCCAAATTGTTCCAGCATGGGCCACTGGAAATTTTTTTCTGCTGGCTCCTATGTCCATTTGACATACTCCCTTCATTTATAGTACAAGATGCTCAAGACTCGACTTACATATTTACTGACTCAGCCCTAAAATCAGCCATTTCTCCAAGGAAAACTTTGGAGAAATTTCTCATTGGAAAATGGTAGTAAAAACCAAGATCTGGCCGCTTGGTGTGTTCACTGCTACTGGAGTATCATTGCTTCTAGGCCATCTTAGCTGACAGAGCAAAGAACTGCATGTGGTATAATAACTAGTGCATATGTACAGATCTATATTTCTATATGGATGTATGTCTGAATTAAGTTTATACTGATGCCTTAAACTCTAAGCTGTTACCATATGGATTATTCTAGCCTTTTCCTCCTATTTATCCATTACCACCCACAATTTATCCTCTATTACTCACTTCCAGCACACACATACAGTGATTTTACAACTGTTAAGCTATACCTTCATGTAAACAATTATCTATTAGAATAAAGCATCTATGCTGAGCGAAATAAGTCAGGCAGAGAAGGACAGATACCATATGTTTGCACATATAGGTGGATTAAGAGGAACTTAACAGAGGACCATGGAGGAGAAGAAGGGGGAAAATAGTGGGGGAGAGGGAGGGAGGCAAACCATGAGAGACTCTTGAATGCTGAGAACAAAGTGAGGTCTGATGGGGGTGGAGGGGAGGGGAAGGGGGATGGGCATGGAGGAGGGCACTTGTGGGGATGAGCACTGGGTGTTATATGGAAACCCCTTGACAATAAACTATTTAAGAAAAAATAAAAGAATAAAGCATCTATTCCTTTTGCCTTTAGTCTTACTGACTCCACTTACTTCTGAAGTTACTCAGGTCAGCAATTTCTCCAACCCCCTTTTCATTAAGGTTGTTAGACCTGCTTGTAATCGAGTTGGAGTGTTCATTCACTTTCCATCCCACTCTCCATCCCGCAATCCTCCAATCTTCCGATTTTGTTTTTACAATATGCATACATTAAAGTTTACTCTTTGTGCCATAAATTCCTGTGGGTTTTAACAGATGTACAGTGTCACTTGTCCACCATGAGGGTGTCCTACACCACAGTGCCACTGCTTGGAGAAAAAAAAAATCCTGTTTTTCACCTATTTAGTCCTCAAACCCCTGCAAATCACTCATCTGTTTAACCCTTCTATTTTTACCTCTTCCAGAATTTCATATAAATGGAATCATGCAGTATAAAGCCTTATCAGACTGGGTTCTTCTACTCAGTAATATGAATTTAAGATTCATTCATGTCGTTGTATGGTTTAATAGGTTTTTCCTTTTTGTGATCACTGTATAGACATACCAAAATTCATCCATTCACCTCCTGAAAGATATTTTGGTTTCCTCCTGTTTGTGATTATAAATAAATGAGTTGAGTAAACTTTGTATTCAAGTTTTTGTGTGAAAATAAGTTTTAGAAACAGTTAAGTAAATACCTAGGAGTGTGACTTCTGGATTATGTACTAAGACTGCATTGAGCTTTGTAAGACATTATCAAACTCTCTTCCAAAGTGGCTGTACTAGGTTATATTCCCACCAGAAATGATTGAGAGTTACTGCTGCTATACATTCTCCTCCGTAATTGCTTTTGTTAGGTTTTTTCCTTTTCAACTTTAGCCATTCTGCATCCGTGTGTAATAGTATGTCATTTGCATTTCTCTAATGGGGGAAAAAAAAAAGATGTTTGCTCACCATTGAATTTTAAAAGTTCTTCACATACTTTGGACACAAAACCTTTAACAGATCTATTTTGCAAATAATTCTGAGTCTGTGACTCACGTTTTCACTTTGTACGGTCTCTTGCAGAGCACAGGGCCTTGTTTTAATAAAATCCAACCTACCAAATTTTTTTTTAATGGATCACACAATTGATATTATAAAGAACTCATCACCGAACCCAAGGTCATGTAGATTTTCCCCTATGTTTTCTTCTAAAAGTTTTAAAGGTCTGCATTTTAAGGTCTGTGATCCATTTTGAGTTAATTTTTGTGAAAGGTGTAAGGTCTTTGTCAAAATTCATTTTGCATAAGGACATCCAAGCATTTCAGGACCTTTTAATAAAACTATGCCTTCTCACACAGGTTAATGTTACAAAAGTCAATATTAATCTATTCTTTGTCCCCATCTTTCTAACATAAATGGTAGTATACTATCTTCATGTTCTACACTTTTAACTTACTGTTACAATACACCTTTTTTTATATACACAAACTTCCTCTTTATCCTTAGTTTGATAAACATTCTCCCATTCAAAAGAGCTAGAAAATAAATACATGATCTCCTTATAGCACAAGTCTAAACTACAACCAAAGACTCACTTTTTTTTTTCTTTTTTTATTTCTAGGAGAGAGAGAGAGAGAGAGAGAGAGACAGCGTGAGCAGGGGAGGGTCAGAGAGAGAGGGAGTCACAGACTGAAACAGGCTCCAGGCTCTGAGCTGGCAGTCAGCACAGAGCCCGACGTGGGGCTCGAACCCATGAACTGCGAGATCATGACCTAAGCGAAAGTCGGACGCTTAACCGACTAAGCCACCCAGGCGCCCCCCAAAGACTCACTTTCTTAAGGCTAAGCCAGTCTTACATACTGTGGAAGCAAGAATGAAAATCATATATAAGACATGGCACTAAATGTTACCTAGGAAGCACCAATCAGTATAAGGCCTTTGATTTACATGCCTCTCTTCAAAGAATTTGCATGCCATTTGATAAGGTAAAATAAAAAACCTAGAGAAAAACAAACAAGAAAGCCTCACTTTTAAAGAAGGGGAGTTGGGGGGGAGACAATCAATCATTGACTTGTGATCCAGGAATGTTTCAAAAAGGAAATAGATACAGAAAAGCTTTTTAAATTGAAGTGAGAAAAACTACCTGCCCATTGTAGATTCTTGCCACCTCTGTCATACATTAATTGAATAAGTGTGGATTTATTTTACACAAAACACACTATTTTGATTACTACACCTTTGTACTCCATCTTAAAATCTGGGATTGTGATATCTCCAGCTTTGTTATTCTTTTCCAGGATTGCTTTGGCTATTCGGGGTCTTTTCTGATTCCATACAAATTATAAGATTATTTTTTCTAGTTCTCTGAAAAATGTTGTTGGTATTTTGATAGATTGCATTAAATCTGTAGATTGTTCTGTACAGTATGAACGTCTTAACATATTAGTTCTACCAATCCTAGAGCATGGAATATCTTTCCATTTGTTTATATCATCTTCAAGGTCTTTCATCAATGTTTTACATTTTTCAGAGCACAGGTCTTTCAACTCCTTAAGTTTATTCCTATGTATTTTACTCTCTGGTACAACTGTAAATGGTGTTTTCTTAATTTCTTTCTGCTGCTTCATTAAAAGTGTATAGAAACACAACACATTTCTGTCCATTGATCCTGCAGGCTCTGTGAATTCACCTATCAGTTCTCGTAGTTTTTTGGTGAAGTCTTTAGACTTCTCTGTACATAGTATCTTGTCTTCTGTAAAGAGTGAAAGTTTTACTTCTTCACCAATTTGTAGGTCTTTTTTTTTTTTTAATATCTCATCTTATTATTCCTTAAAAAATTAAAGCCACCTGGGTGGCTCAGTCAGTTAAGTGCCCAACTTCAACTGAGGTCATGATCTTGCAGTTCACAGGTTTGAGCCCCCTGTCAGGCTCTGTGCTGACAGCTCAGAGCCTGGAGCCTGCTTCGGCATCTGTCTCTGTCTCTGTCTCTCTCTCTCCCCCTACCCCACTCATGATCTGTCTCTCCCTTTCTCAAAAATAAATGTTAACAAAAATTAAAATTACCACATGATGGAATAATTCCACTACTAGGTATTAACCGAAACAAAGCAAAAAACAGTTATCTGAAAAGATATATACACCCCTATGTTTATTACAGTATTTACTATAGCCAAGACAGGATGGACACTTGAGTTGGTTCCATAGATCATTGGAGAAAGATGCAGTGTATATACACAATGGAGTATGACTCAGTCCTAAAAAGCAGTAAAATCTTGCCATTTATAACAATATGGATGGACCTAGACGATATTATGCTAATGGAAATAAGTCAGAAAAGTAAATACCGTACGACTGCACTCATGTGGAATTTAAGAAAATGAAGATGACCAAAAAAAAAGGCAGAGTCTTACATATAGAGAGCTGACAGTTACCGTAGGGAAGGTAGGTGAGGAACAGGTGAAATAAAGGGATTAAGAGCACATTTATCTTGATTAACACTGAGAAATGTATAAAATTGTGGAATCATGCTGTACACCTGAACAGAATAACTGTTAATTATACCTGAGTAAGAAGCTGGAGGTAGAGGGTGAGAAAGGTGCTTCAGGAAGGAGAAATACAAAGGACAGGAGGGGGAAGTACGTCCAGCACTCAGGCAACAGAGAAGGAGCAAACAAGACTATTGCTGAGTGTATGCAAGTGGAGTGCAGAGAAGCTGGCGAACAGTCAATGAGCCAACTGGCTGGATTCATAGAACCCATCTCTGACATTTGACCTTTACCCTGCACCCTAGCAGTTATCAAACCATTTTCTTCCAGGACAAATAGGTGATTCACAGGCATGAAACATTCCAAAAGATGTCAATTTCTGGTACATTACCCCTCACTTCAGTCCTTTCTCCTTCTTCTCAGAAAGCACTTCAGATCAGTGGATCCAATGTACCCTGAATCCACTAAAATACATTAGGGTATTTTTTAACACAAATTAATCACAAATTTTTATCTCCAGTTTAGGCCTGTCTTCTGAGCTACATACTTGAATAACCAAATGTCCACTTAACTCCACTTTGATCTTTCAAATTCAGTAAGCTCAAGACATCTTTCCCTCTAAACCCAGTCCTCACCCACTACAGTCTACATCAAAATGAAAGCTAGAGGGGCCCCTGGGTGGCTTAGTCGGTTAAGCGTCCGACTTTCGCTTAGGTCATGATCTCGCGGTTCGTGGGTTCGAGCCCCACGTCAGGCTCTGTGCTGACTGCCAGCTCGGAGCCTGGAGCCTGTTTCAGTCTGTGACTCCCCCTCTCTCTCTGACCCTCCCCTGCTCGCACTGTCTCTCTCTCTCTGTCTCTCCTAGAAATAAATAAAACATTAAAAAAAAAAAAATGTAAGCTAGAAACCTAAGCATGGTCTTTGATACTTCTCTCCCCTGTGCCTGATGTACAACCCATTGTCAAGTCCATATGGCTTCTACTCCTGTGTACTGTATTCCTCACCTCCTCCCCTACCATCCTTTTCTAAGCCACCATCACCTCTTACTGGCAACTGCATATCCTCACAACTAGTCTCCTTGAATCCATTCTGGTCCCTTCCAATCCGTTCTATTGCCAGTCATCTTTCTGTAAACAAAAATACCAACAGCTCACTAATCTCTTCCAATCACCCCCCACACTAAACTTACAAATCAATGATCTATGGCTGGTGAGCTTAGGACTAAATTTTAATATTTTTTAAATTTTTTAAAATTTATTTCTGAGAGAGAGAGAGAGAGAGAGAGACAGTGTGAGCAGGGGAGGGTCAGAGAGAGAGGGAGACAGAATCCGAAGCAGGCTCCAGGCTCTGAGCTGTCAGCACAGAGCCCAACGCAGGGCTCAAACCCACAAACCATGAGATCATGACCTGAGCCGAAGTCAGAAACTTAACTGACTGAGGCTCAGGACTAGAATTCTTAAGCATGGCTGCCAAAAACCCACATGCTCTGGCCCCTGCCCACCTGTCCAGCTTCAACTTATATACTCTACATGTTGTTCTCTGCACACCAACCTTCTTTCGAGTTTTTGAACATACCCCGATGCCTCCGACCAAAATGCAGCACTTACATATTCCACCCTGCAATCCAAAAGACTCTCACTCCCATTATTTACAAAATTAACATCTACTCATCCTTCACTAATCATCTTGTGGGTCACCTGCCCAGGAAGACTTCACTAATAAGCACCTCTCACCACTCCCCAGGATTTTTCATAGGACTATGTTCCTTTCCTCATAGTACTTATTTCTAAATATGCATTTTTGTTATTAATATCTGCCTTTCCCACTGGATTAAAAGCTCTATGAACATACTGACCAACCATGGCTGTTTTTTCTAATCACTACATCTTCAGAGTCCACCATAGGGCCTAGTATAAAGACTTAACAGTTTTAGAATATATTCATATCTGGTTTTTATTAGCAGTAATAAATCATATGGCACATCTCACAGCTGATTGTGATAGATTAAACTGCCTTAACATTGAATTTGAGAATCACTATCATGGAAAACAAAAGTTCCCCCAAAGTCATTTGATAAAAGCACCATTCAATTAATGACTTTATAACAATAGCTAATATTTATCAAGTTTTTACCACATACTGGCTTCATCCTTTATAGTATTTCAATAAATTAACAATCCAATTAATGGGAAACTTTATCTCCATTTAGCAAGTGAAGAAACCAAGTCCAAGTAACATGATCAAAGACAAAGCTAGAATGAGGATACTTGTGCCAGTCTCCTAACAAAACAAGAGAAGCAAAACAGACTTGCCTGATCTGTCCCACAACTAAAACCATCACAAGAGTCACTGGGAGAGCTGGGAAAGCAGAGAACTACACTGCCCAAGGCCAGCCATTCTGGGTTAGAAACAGACACTTTGAAATGGCGCAGGGTAGGACCCTCTTTTGTCCATGATGCTGATGTCTCCACATACTGAAGGCTGAGAGTGACTGCCGCAGGAAATAAGGTCTAGTGATCTGACTGCTTCTGGTAGCAAAACTTGAGCACTCAATATAGTGAGGTATGTTGTAGGTAACATACTTACAATGGGATTTCTTTAAGAATTCAATAAAACCAATGGGTCAACAAAGCAATCAAAGATTAAAAACAGAATACATAGAGAAAAATGCAAATGAAAACACAGTGGTCCAAAATCTTTGGGTTACAATGAAAGCAGTTCCAAGAAAGAAATCTACAGCAATACAGGCCTACTTCAAGAAACAAGGACAAGCTCAACCAATCTAAATTATACTTAAAGGAACTAGAAAAAGAACAAAGCCCAAGATGAGTAGAAGGGGGAAAATATAAAGCAGAAAAATGACTTAAAGAATGAAACCAAGAGCTGATTCTTTGAAAAGATGACATGGTAAACCCTTAACCAGACTAAGAGAAACAACCCAAATAATACCAGAAAGAATAGAGCATAACAGTAATACACAGGATTTTAAAAGAAAAAAAATTCTATCAAACACACACACACACACACACAAACACGCACACAGCCCCCCAAATAGGGACAACCTAGAAGAAATGGTTAAGGCATAAAACCTTCCAAAATTGCACCAAGAAGAAATAGACAATCTGAACAGATTACAACAAAGTGAACAGATATCCAGAAAAGCTTCCAAAAAATAAAAGTCCACGACCAGATGTAGGTACCAGTGAATTTTACAAAACCTTTAAAGAAGAGTTATCACTATTCTCCTCATAGTGTTCCAAAAAACAGAAGAGGAAGGAAAGCTTCTAAATACATTCTACAAGGCCAGCAATGCCCCAATCTAAACCCAGGCAAAGACATCATGCACACACAAAAAAAGAACATTACAAAACAAGTCCATTTACAATTGCATCAAAAGTAAAATACCTGCAAATACGCCTACCCAAGGGGGTAAAAATCCTGCTTGCTTAAAATTATCAAACACTAGTGAAAGAAATTGAAAGTGACAGAAACAAATAAAAAGATATCCCATGCTCATGGGTTGGAAGAATACTGTTAAAATGTCCAGACTACCCAAAGCAGTCTACAGATTTAATGCAGTTCCTATCAAAATACCAAAATCGTTTTTCACAAAACTGGAGTAATTCTAAAGTTTTTACGAAGCCACAAAAGACCCCTTTCTAACACCATATACAAAAATACACTCAAAATGGATGAAAGACCTAAAAGTGTGTCAGGACCCGGGAGACTACCAGGAGAAAACCTACGCAGCAATCCCTTGGTCACTGGCCTCTGCAGCATGTTTATGCTGCAGCAAGGAAACTAAAGCAAAATAACACTACTGGGCCTACACCAAACAAAGGGCTTTTACACAGCAAAAGAAATCAAGAAAACAAAAAGGCAACCTAAAGAATGGTAATGTAATTATTTTGTTGATGCTTTTCTATCCCACTGGATTATAAGCTCCATGAACACGTGGACCATGTCTGTTTTTGTTCATCATTGTAACTCCAGAGCTTAGCAGAGACTTTAGCATATAGTAGAAACTTAATAGTTTTTCAAATAATGACATTCACCAATCTCTGGTTTTTATTAATAGTAATGCACTGCATATGACACACCTCACAAATTATGATACATCAAACTGCTTTGACACTATAGTTGAGAATCACTAATGTAGCAAATAAAAGTTTCTTGTGAAGGTGATTCAGTAAAAGCAATACTAAAATAATAGTTGACGTCTACTGAATTTTTTTTTAATTAGGGGGTTTATTGACTTATAGGATGGAAAATACAAAGGTAAGCAAGCTTCTGGGTTTATCACAGATCTAGTGTTGTTTTCTGTCTGCCTTTCTGCTCTACCATCCAATGCATGGTCTCCAACTCAAAGCTGGCTTTCTGTGCAGCCCTAGAGAGGCTGCCCAAAGTAGCTGGGCTATCTGCATTCTTCAAAATGCCCCAGGATAATGAGTGTGTTCTTATTCATCAGGAAAGTGATCTCTGCTCAAAGCCAATCCTCTTGGCCAGCAGAATACCATGTGCTACTGCCTGTCTGTATGGCAACTATACTCAAAGAAATGTCACGTTAGTTTCAGGTGTACAACTTAATGATTCAACAAATTTACACATTGTGCTATGTTTACCATAAGCTACCACCTGTCCTCATACATTGCCATTACAGTATCTTTGACTATATTCCCTATGCTGGGACTCTGATTTCCATAACTCACTAATTCCATAACTGGAAGCCCGTATCTCCCAGTCTTGCATCCACAGTACCCAATTCCCCCATCTCCCTCCCCTCTGGCAACCATCACTTTGTTCTATAAGAATGATTCTGCTTTTTGCTTCTTCAGGGTTTTTTTAGATACCACTTGTGAGTAAAATACAGTATTTTTCTCTGACTTATTTCACTTAGCATAATTCTCTCCCAGTTCACCCATGTTGTCTCAAATGGCACAATCTCATTTATGGCTGTATAATATTCCGTTTTACATATATGGACACTACATCTTTCTGATCTTTTCTTCTACTGATGGACATTTCAGTTGCTTCCAGATCTTGGCTATTGTAAAGAATGCTTCAAAAACATAAGGGTGCATATATCTTACTGAATTAGTGTTTTTGTTTTCTTTGGGTAAATACCCAGTGGTGGAATTACTGGATCATTTGGAGTACTTCTCTAAGGAACCTCCGTACTGTTTTTGCCCAGTATGGAAACTGGCTGCACCAATTCACAAACCCACCAACAATGTAGGAAGGTTCCTTTTCGTCCACATCTTTATCAACACTTATTTCTTGCCCTTTTTATTTTAGCCACTCTGACAGGTGTACAGTGTTAACTCATGGTGGTTTTGATTTCCATTCTCCTGATAATTATTGATGTTAAGCATTTTTTCATGTGCCTGTTGACCATCTGTAGGGCTTCTTTGGAAAAACATTTTTTTAAGTCCTCTGCCCACTTTTTTAATAAGATTGCTTTTTGGTGTTACATAGCTCTTTATGTATTTTGGATATTAATCCCTTATCAAATATATCATTTACAAGTGTCTTCTCTCATTCAGTAGGTTGTTTTCTAGTTTTGTTGATGGCTTCCATTACTGTGCAGAAGCTTTTTACTTTGATGTAGTACTAATAGGGTATGCTTTTGTTTCCCCTGCCTTAGGAGATCTACCTAGGAAAATGTGAAGACCCATGACAGAAAGTATTGCCCAGGTTCTCGTCTAGGATTTTTATGATTTTAGGTTTCACATTTAGATCTTTAATCCATTTTTTAGTTTATTTTTGTGTATGGTGTTAAAAGGTGGTCCAGGTTTTCCAGCACCATTTATTGAAAAGATGGTCTTTTTCCCATTGTGTATTCTTGCCTACGTTGTCATAGGTTAAATGGCCAAATAATCGTGGGTTTATTTCTGGACTCTCTATCCTGTTCCATTAACCTACATGTCTAGGTTTCTGCCAGGACCATACTTCATTTTGATTACTATAGCTTTATATCTTGAAACCTGTAATTGCGATTCCTCCAGCTTTGTTCTTTCTCAACATCACTTTGGCTAATTCAAGGTCTTTATGGTTCTATACAAATTTTAGGATATGTTCTAGTCTTGTGAAACTTGCTGTTGGTATTTTGTTAGGGACTACATAGAATTTGTAGGTTGCTTTCGGTCATATGTACATTTAAACAATATTAGTTTTTCTAATCCAGGAGCATGGTGTATCTTTTCATTTGCTGCAAATGGCATATCCAATAAGAGGTTGATAACCAAAATATAGAAAGAACTCCTATAATTCAATGCCAAAAAGAGTCCAGTTAAACAGGCTGGGGATCTGAACAGACATTTTTCCAAAAGAGACATATAAATGGTCAACACGTGAAAAGATGCTCAACATCATGAATCAGGGAATCACAAAATCAAAACCACAATGAAGTATTACTTCACACCAGTTAGGTTATCAACAACGAAAACAACAAGTATTGGTGAAGATGAAGGGAAAAAAGGGAACCTCCATGCACTATTAATGGGTATGTAAACTGGTGCAACCACTGTGGATTACAGAATGGAGGTTCCTCAAAAAATGAAAAATAGAAATATCTTATGATCCAATAATTCTACTACTAGGTATTTATCCAAGAACAACAAAAGCACTATTTAAAAAGATAGGCACCTTTGATGTTACTGCATTATTTATAATAAGATACAGAAGCAACCCAAGTGTCCATCAACAGATGGAGTGGTATATGTATACACAATGGAATACTACTCAGACATAAAGAAAGAGATCTTGCCATTTTCAACAACACAGGTGGGCCTAGAGGGTATTATGCTAAGAAATATCTCAGAAAAACAAGTACCATATATTTTTATGCGCAATCTAAAAAACAGACTCAAATACAGAGAACAAACTGATGGTTGTCAGGGGAGGTGGGTGGGAGGATGGGCCGAAGAGATAAAGGGTACAAACCTCCAGCTATAAAATACAGAGATGCCAAGTACAGCATAGGGAATAGAGTCAGAAGCACTGAAATAAAAATGTATAGTAACTGATGGTGACTCCACTCACGGTGAGCACTATGTACTGAATTGCCAAGTCATTGTTGTACACCTGAAATCAGTAGCATTGTATGCCAATTAGATTTGAATAAAAAATAATCACAGTAATAAAAGTGAAATTGAACACAGATATGTACCATGAAGGAACGGAACATAGTCACATTGGGATAAGGCTATTTAGGGCTGACTAGCCCAGGGGAAACCTGAGCATTGTAAAGGATCTCTCAGAGGGTGCCTGGGTGGCTTAGTCAGTTAAGCATCAGACTTTGGCTCAGGTCATGATCTCACGGTTTGTGGGTTTGAGCCCCGTGTCAGGCTCTGTGCTGACTGCCAGTTCAGAGCCTGGAGCCTGTTTCAGATTCTGTGTCTCCCTCTCTCTCTGACCCTCCCCTGCTCACACTGTCTCTCTCTCTCTCTCCTATAAGTGAATAAAACATTAAAAATTTAAAAAAAATAAAAAAAAAATAAAGGATCTCTCAGGAACGTGTTGGGTAACCTCAAAGAACCCATGTTTAGGGGCGTCTGGGTGGCTTAGTCGGTTAAGCGTCTGACTTTCGCTTAGGTCGTGATCTCGCGGTTCGTGGGTTCGAGCCCCGCGTCAGGCGCTGTGCTGACTGCCAGCTCAGAGCCTGGAGCCTGTTTCAGTCTGTGACTCCCTCTCTCTCTGACCCTCTCCTGCTCACGCTGTCTCTCTCTCCTAGAAATAAAACATTATAAAAAAAAAAAAAAAAAAAAAGAACCCATGTTTAGGGGTAGCCTACAAGATGGGGATTAGCTAACATTTTTTTCATAGTTCGACACCCAACACACGATGGGCTGTATGGTAAATGTCTCAGGGGGCCATTAAGAGAAATATAGTGTGTTCCCACCCAGCCCACTCACCATTATACAACCTCCTTTCTAGCTAGTATCCCTGCTAGCAGGAAAACCCAGCATTTCCATGGGTGAGGTTATTGCCACAACCTGTCCTGTATTGACCCCCCCTCAAAAGCTTACACCTCAGATCGGGTGAACTCTTCTAAAGTCAATTTACCTAGGGCTAGTAGATATATCTAAGTGAAAATTCACCTAAAGCAGCTTTATCTAAAACCCAATGTGATTCAAATCAATTTACCTTCCTATCACATGTGAATATTTATGAATCTCACAAACATGAATTTTATGTCAACAGGACTATTAGGGGAAATCATTATTAAGTAAACTGCTGTTAGGTAAATTGAGTTCAGAATAATTCATTTTGCGTCAACTGCGAGCATCCAAACCTCATCTCTGGCGGTTCAAAAGGTAGAGAAGGCAACTGCCAGCCGCAGGGCTGCCTCTCCCCTACTAGCTTCAGGAAGCCAGTAAAACCAGAGTCCCTTCCACCTTCCCAAAGAACTCATGGGCTTTAACATTCATTGATTTTTTTCCCCATAATTCCAGAATTCCTGTTTTGTCTCCCATCTCCATCATGTCTGCTAAGGGCAGAAGCAGCTTCTTGCCAACCATCTTCCCGCCTCGGTCTTAACCCCTGATCAGCTCAGGCTACCCAGACATTCAGGAGGGAGAGCCACTGTGAAAGCAATGGCTCCTTTTTTAAAGTTCCCCAGGCTTTGAGGTGCCCATGAAACCTCTTCTTAAAATGCAGGTTCTCGGGCCACCTGGGTGGCTCAGTCAGTTAAGTGGCCGACATCAGCTCAGTTCATGATCTTGTGGTTCGTGAGTTCAAGTCCCATATCTGGTTCTGGGCTGACCGCTCAGAGCCTGGAGCCTGCTTCAGATTCTGTGACTCCCTCTCTCTCTGCCCTCCTCTGCTTACTCTCTGTCTCTCAACAGTAAGTAAATGTTAAAAAATTTTTTTTAAATGCAGGTTATTAGAGCACCTGGGAGGCTCAGTTGGTTGAGCCTCTGATTCTTGATTTTATCTCAGGTCATGATTTCACGGTTCAGGAGATCAAGCCCCTCATTAGGCTCTGCACTGACAGTGTGGAGCCTGCTTGGGCTTCTCTCTCTCTCTCTCTCTCTCTCTCTCTCTCCCCCTTTCTCTAAATAAAACTTTATTTTAATAAATTAATAAAAAAAACTCCCCCCAAAATAAATAAAAACTTCAAAAATTCAAGTTCTGATTCAGTAGGTCTGGACTGAGACCTAAGAGATTGAACTTCTAATGAGCTTCAGGTGATGCTCTTCTGCTGGTCTGCAGGCCATGTACCCATAGCAAGGTCTTACAAGAGGAATATGACCATTAATTAAGAGTTTCAACCCACTGGGACACCTCAGTGGCTCAGTTGGTTAAGTGTCCTACTCTTGATTTCAGCTCAGGCCAGGATCTCATCTTTCATGGGTTCAAGCCCCATTCTGGGCTCTGTACTACAGTGTAGATGGAGCCTACTTGGGGTTCTTTCTCTCCCTCTCTCTCTCTCTCTGGCCCTCCTCTGTACTCACTCTTTCTCTGTTTCTCTCTCTCTCTCAAAATCAATAAACATTAAAAAGAATTTTTACAGTTTCAACACACACATCTTGGTAGGAAGTATTTAAGAGGTAAATACTTCTCTGGCCTTAGGAGGATTTAAGAGAAGGCAGACTCCCATTCTTCAAGGTGGAAATGAACTGCATCTTTCTCCACAACCAAAGAGTTTTCTGGGCTATGGTTTTCAAATGCTAACAATGTCAAAAGTCCAGTCTCCCAAAAAGATGGTGTACATGTCTCCTACAAAAGGACTATCTGAATCATAAAATATTTTGGAAATGCATTCACACCAAGAGGGCTAGGGAAAAAATTTTTTTTTCATGCTAGCAATGTCCTTTAACAGAAGATCTTACCATGAAATATATAAAGAAATCTTGCTGGCCTACTTCAACAACAAAGGAGTTAAATGAGCAAAGTGAAGAAAAAAGCTGTGAAAAGCAATAGGGTCAAAAGAAGACTGGGTATTACCAAGTCATGGCTCTGATCCCCTTCTTCCACCAACTGGCCCACACAGCATACCTCATTCTATGGACTCAAAAAGCAGTCCTTTTGATGTGTGTAAAAGACCTTCATCAATTGCTAACTCTAAAAGAAGAACAATCTAGGGACACCTGGGTGGCTTAGTCGGTTAAGCATCCGACTTTCACTTAGGTCATGACCTCACAGTTCGTGGGTTCAGGCCCGCATCGGGCTCTGTGCTGACTGCCAGCTCGGAGCCTGGAGCCTGTTTCAGTCTGTGACTCCCTCTCTCTCTGACCCTCCCCTGCTCACGCTGTCTCTCTCTCTCTCCTAGAAATAAGTAAAACATTAAAAAAAAAAATTTAAAAAAAAAAGCTGTCAAAAAAAAAAAAAAAAATTAAAAAAAAAAAGCTGTCTAGCTTTATAAAAAAAATAAATAAAAATAAAAGAAGAACAATCTGGCTTCAAAAGGAAAAATAGAAACTTTACAGATTTTAAAAAAAGGCTCCACTTTAAACAAGTGATCAAGCTTATCACGACCAGTAATAAGAAATACAGGTATACTGATATCAGGAACCCCTTGACATGATGCATGCAAAAAAACATAGCAGCCCTCTAGTATTCTTGACCAAAAAACACATAATTTAATCACCAGGAAATGTTAGAAACAATGTGAAGGGTATTCCACAAAGTGACTGGCATTCAAATCATGGAACACAAGGACTGTGTGATGAATTGCCACATTTTGGAGACTAAGGAATAATAACTAAATGTAACATGGGATCCTAGACAAGATTCTGAAAACGGGTTAAAAAAAAAAGTAAAAAACTGGTAAAAATTCAAATAAGATACATATTTTGGTTAATATACTGGAGCAAGAACAATTCCTTGGTTTTGAGTTTTCTGTGGTTATGTAAGAGGTTAACAGTAGAGGAAGCCAGGTGAGGGATACAGAAGGATTTACTTCTCAACTTCCACCTAAGTCTAAAATTAGCTTGAAAGGAAAAAGGAATAAAGTACTGTTTGCTCCCCCCCAAGAGGCAGAGCCAAGGAGACCACACCAACAACTGACATATCGATGGGAAAGTTTGACGTTTTTTCTTACTTTCAGAAAAAAGACTGGATCCTCTAGACAGTCTCTCTTCAATCTGCCTGGTCTCTCAGTACCTTTCACTCACGGCTTCTCCAGACAGTCTCTCTTCAATCTGCCTTGTCTCTCAGTACCTTTCACTCACGGCTTCTCCTTTTCTCTCCCAGGCACTGGATCATTCTTGTAATAAGTCAAGGAAAGCCACCAACGCACCCTGGTTCCAATTGTGAAAGCCATTCCACCCGCCACATAATAAGACACCAAAACTGACTGGAAAAGACTTCTGGGAGAGAGAATAGTGAGGAGGATATAAATAGAGCAAAAGGCAAGAAATTAAGAGTTCTCCCATCTTGCGAGAGACAGGGTGGCTGACGGAGAGCAGGGAAGGGTGCTGACATGTAGCAGGCAGAAGTCAGTAGATCATCAACTACTAGGCAAGAGAAACCCCAGAGTAGCTCCATAAAGCCCTCATCTCCAGCCATCCTGAATACAAATGGAGTAGGCACATGACCTCTATTCTAAATTTTGGAAACGAGCTGGGCCAATGGCTCCTTAGTCACAAACATCATGACAATGAGTCACCCATATTTACAAGTTAGATGTAGAGACCACATTTCAAACCTGACTAATCTCAAAAGATATGCCATGAATACAATGTACAAGATAAAGCAAGACAATAGGGAAAGCTTAACCCATGCCCTTCGGTCTGAGAATGGAAAAGTAGAGTAGCTACATAATAACCACCACCACCACCATTTACTGAGTGCCTGTGTGGCAAGCATGGTCTCAAAGCCTCAGAATAAGCCCACAGGGAAAGCATCATTATCCTTAGTTTATAGGTGAAGTTAAAATTCAAAGATCTAAAGTGATCTGACAACATAGCAAGTGATAAGTCTAAGATTTGCATACAGAATTCTTTAACAATAATGATGTTCTTTCTACTCTAGGACACTATCTAAGGCATTGTGGAGGACACGAAGTGGCTGCAACCAGCAGAGATACAGAGACCATGGGCATTCTGTGGCATGAAGGCAAGAGCCATTAGCAAAGCCTCCTTGGGGACTTCCATGTTCTTAATGAACTACGCCCATCACAACAGATGGAGGTAAAATAAGTCAAGTTTCTCTTCCCACACCTCACTACTCTCCTCACAGAGAAGATGGTTTTCAAAAGTACAAAAGATGATATAAATCAACTTAGCCTGTAAGAGAGGCTACTCGCTTATTACCAAACCCATGTCCTTTCTTCTTGGCTCAGAGCTAGACTGCTCCTCTAGCGTCACTTGCTGATGGGCATGGCCGTGTACTCAAATATCAGCCAACGTAATGTAATCAGAAGTAATCAGCATGCTGCTACCAGGGCTGGTCCGAAACCTCCCATCTGCAGTCCGCCTCTTTCTGGATGATGGAATGAGCATAACCCCCAGAGAAACTGTGAGTGCCATGCGCTGAAGAGTGCTGAGGGGCAAAGTGGATGGAGCCAGAGTCCTTGAATCTCCACCACAAGAGCTGCCTCACCAGGAATACCTGCATTTGTTTATTACATGAACATAGTACATCTGTAGCTAAAGCTTTCCATGAGAAAACAGTCCCCTAAAATAAGCCCCGAGAACCCTTCTAAGCTACAGGAAAAGCTTCCTGCCACTTTATCTGATAACATGATGAGCACTGACAGTGTTCAGAGTTTTACAGTGGTCTCATTGGCATTTAAATCCTCACAAGGTTGAAGACAATTTTGACAATGGTGACATGGCTCTTCAGATCATAGGACAGTACAAGGACTAATTCCATGGAATTAGTAATTATACATTAATGTTCACATCTTCACAGGCACAATTAGAATCTCTACCTTACAGATGAGGTCAAGGACTCATAACCCAAGCCATAGCTCCTTCTTCTGTGCTCCAGCCCCCAAAATCAAGGCTGGTCCTTGGCAATTCCAGTATATGTCTCTCAGTTTTATAGTTAAACCAGCTGCCAGCAAGCAACAGAGCCAGGTCTGAAATTTCAATCTGCTGGATAGATATCATACTAACCCACACGAAAAGTATTTAACACATAAAAGCATCACCTCAGCCAAATGCTAGTTTTCTCCACCTCCGCTCTGCCACACTCTCTCTGGAGACCTCCCACTCCATCCCTCTCTTCTACACAAACATCACGTTCACAAAGCATAAGCACATTTAAATTGTATCAGTCCAACAGGGAGGTGTGCCTGAGCCAAAGTTCCTTCTCCCTTGGAAGGGGGACAACTTCGAGGAAAGCCAGGCTCCTTCCATAGCCAGACTCCGGATAATTTTCCTGGAGGGAGATCAATCCCCTGACCAGGTCCTCACCCAGAACTGGGTAATAAAAATTCTCCAGTAATTCACACTCACCCAGTGCACCTTCTCTTCCCCTTCCTTCAGGAACAGCCTCTTAGTGGAACGCATGGCTTCTCAGAATTAAGGCCACATGCTCCACCTTCCTTACAACTAGTTGTGGCCTTGTGATTAAGTTCTGGCCATTAGAATGTGAGGAGCACACTCTCTGCCTTCTGTTCTCCCTCATGCTGGCTCAGCAAGGGCTGAGGAGTGGGCTGTCATGACCCACGGGGCAGAGGGCAACAGCCTGAAGATTGGAGGGCCATAATACAGAGGAACTGAGGGACATTCTCACAAACTCTCGACTGCCTATATTCAAAAAGTTGCAAGAGAGGGGATTAAACTTTCCTTTTCTTAAACCAGTTGTTTTGGCCTTCGTTTCAGCCAACCTATATCCCAAACAGTACAGATTCCCCATGGCAGGTGCAGAGAGTTCCTGGAGGATTGCCATGAGCCCTTGGCTTGCCTTCCAGCACTGGCTGGATGATTGTTTCCACTCTCTGGCCTTTTCAAGAGAATGTGTAAGCCATAGTTAGAGATACCTTACACAAACACTTCCTACACACTTGTCCACAGAATGCTGGCATTAGAATCACCTAGAGACTCACTTAAAACCACGATTCTTGAACTAAATTTCCAGGGATTCAGATTAATGAAATATAGAACAATTCTTACATTCTATATTTCAAAAGTTCCTCATGGAAGTAAAACATTTAACCAGGTCTTCTGTGGCTTAAAGTCCATGGGGATACAAGGCTTCCTTAGGACCCTTCCCCACATTCCCTACCACTGCATCCCCCACAAGATGTTGTATGTTCCTCCCTTTCATGTAGTAGCTCCTTCACACATCGTGGTTCATGTTCCTGGGGCAAAGCTGTCCTTTCCAGGTCAAGCCCCTTAGATGCACCTCCAGTGATCATCTTCCACATTGCAAATTGGACCCACTTTATGCCTCTTGACTCCACACTGCCTACTTAAAGAGCTCATTCAGCATGTATTAATACAAATCCAAACTCTTTGAACACAACCAAGAACACAAGACTCCTAACAATGAGACCACCAAAAAGCTTCATTTCCAAACTTGAACTTCTCCCTCTGTATTTGTAAGCACTATTCTCCTTGTCTAGAATGTTCTTCCCATCCTGGATACCCAGCAACTCGAACCCACTCTTAAAGACTCAACCCCAGCATCCAACGAATGACCGACCATAAGCATGGTTACTACTCTGGACACGGGTGAACTGTTAAAATCTGGCAGGAAATCGAGCTCATGGTTTTAAAGAAATGAGTAAATTAACAACTCTCATAAGTGTTTCATGGTCTACAACTGCAGGCCTTGGGCAGACATGACCTAAGGGTGACACCTGACCTAGCAAAAAGTCTCCCTATTTCATTTATTCAGTCAACACATTAGGCATTTATGCCATGTCACACCCTGCAAGGGCCTAAGGACAGAAAGTGAAGTTACTTTCTTGCTAATGGCTTATGTCTATACTTTTTGATTTCTCAGCAGCTTTGATGTCCATTACTCAAGTGTTCTCGAGTCCTGGCTATACCACTGACTGGAGCCAGACTATTGACCTTGACCTTTTCAACTCCTGATTGTCCCCTGGGGTCTTCCCATTTGGCTTCCAACCCACTACATGCCTAAAAATCCAACTTGTGTATGTGCGCTGACCCCCAGTCTAGCCTTACCTGCAAACTCATCATTTGCTCCTGTCCGTTCCTGGCTTGACTTGGCCACCTGAACCTGATGAAGCAGTGGACTGATTAAGCACTGCAATGCTCTTGGTATAAGCCTCTCAGGCAAGAGCTGTACAGCAGTGCCTATAGTCCATAATACCATATTGTTTACATAAAATTCTGGAAAGAGCTTCTTCTCACCAACACAAACTAACAGTAATGATATAGACAGCAGGAGGAAACTTTAGGAGGCAATGGTTAAATTTATGACCTAGACTGTGATGGTTTCACAGGTACATATTTGTCTCCAGACTCATGAAGTTGTGTTAACTATGTATGGTTTTTGTTCGGTAATCATACCTCAATAAAGTATTTAAAAAAAAAAAAAAAAAAAAAAAGAGGGAGGGGACCCTGGGTGGTTTAGTCAGTTAAGTGTCTGACTTGGGTTCAGGTCATAATCTTGAGGTTCGAGAGTTCAAGCCCTGTGTCAGGCTCTGTGCTAACAGTGTGAATTTCCTCTGCCCCTTCACCACCATGTGCACTTGCTCTCTTGCTCACTTAAAACTGAACAAGCATTTAAAACAAAAGGGAGGGAAATAGAAAAGAAATGGAACTATTATTACTTCCTACCCAAGGAACTCTAGACTTGAGAGAGGCCCTCAGTTCATCTTCTTGAAGATATTTGAGAGCTTTCTGGTGACTCATCCTCATTTGCTAAGCAAGTGCTGCCCAGTAACATGCAAGTGAACAGAGTAGCCCTGACAGAGTAAGCCATATGTGAATCACTACAGAACACAGGCCAAACCTGTTGGTATGTAGGTTACTGCTGCCCTTTTTGAAAATTGAATTACAGTGTTTGAACATTATCTCATTTTAAAGATCTAGCTTCCACGGCTCAATTAAAATTCCAAGTGTCAAAGTGACAAAAGCCCCAAGTGGAGATCTCACTTCATCTTGAGATTTAAACGTATGAAAACAGTTGGACATTTTACAATCCTAACAACTCCTCTTGGAGATGGACATTATTAACCTACAATCAATTCAAGATGCTTTACCGCCCCTCTGCCAGCATGTGAAACCCCTGTGTACTTCATAAGAGAAGCTGGCTCTAGGCATATAATCCCCACTGAAAAAGAATGAATACATGCACCCCTTCCCCGGCCTCATCACACCCCTACTAAAGCTCCAGCAGGCACCTGGAGCCAGAGTATGGGAGCCAGAGGACAAGACAGCCCGTAGTGAACTCTAAGCCATGATACTAGTCATCTGTACACTACAGGCAGCCAGCGGGAAGGCAGAGTGGAAGGAACGTGGTGATGCCTTTGCCATCATGACCAAAAACAGCATGCATCCTTCCCTTCCTCCACCTCCTTCCCCAACCCACATGGCCTCAGCCCAGCAAACTCCTCCTTCCCGTCACAGGCTCCAGTCCGGTCCAGCTCCAGCCTCCTCTATAAAGCCTCCTTTGCCTTCTCCCTAGGATTAGTGGCTTCCCACTGACATTTCAACAGCTTTTTTCCTGGTTGATTCTTTTAACAAAATTTGGTTGGGCACCTAGGAGGTGTCAGGCACTGTTCGGGGTCCTGGGATGTAGCAGCAAACAAAACAATTGAAGTTTCTGCCAGTGAGTTGCTCATGTGATGGATGAGAAAGGGAAACAAGAAAACATCCACTACCTAAGAGGACAATAAAGTTAATAAAGACATACATACAGGAGGGTGGTGGGGATGGAGCATGGCGGGGCGGGGGGATGGGGGGGCTGTTGTAGGTAGAGCTGTCAGACAAGGCTTCTTAGACAAGATGTAAACACCGGAAAGGACAAGCGAATGAAGTGAGGAATGAAGCCTGAAGGAAAAGGGCGTTCTCTGACGCGGGAAATATGTGCAAAAGCCTCGGGACAGAGGCAAGAGGAAGCTGGACCTGTTTGTCAAACATGAAGAAGGGCACCATGGCTGACAACATAGGAAGTGCAGGCAGGGGACAGAGCACACAGAGACTTGCAGCCATGGTCAACTCTTTGGGTCTTCTCTTGGAAGCCATCAGAGGGTACAGAGGTACAACAGGTGTGCCGTAATCTCTGATGGGCTCATCTCACCCAAAGGTGTATCTCCATCTCCCCAGTAACTGACACAGCATCAAGTTTATAAAATACATTTCTATTTTTTTAATGTTTATTTTTGAGAGACAGACTGTGAGGGTAAGGAGTGTGGAGAGAGAGTGAGACACAGAATACGTAGCAGGCTCCAGGCTCTGAGTTGTCACACAGAACCCGGCATGTAGCTAGAACCCACCAACCGTGAGATCAGGACCTGAGCCAAAGTCAGCAGCTTGACTGACTAAGCTACCCAGATGCCCCTACAAAAGACATTGAAGAACTCTTGCAAGGTGAAGCGTGCAGATGAAACACCCTGAACTGGCCACGAGCATACACAGGCACACAGCACTAGCTGTCATGCACCCATCTTTCTCAGGACAGGATCAGCCTCAAGTTCTTAATGTGCCCATGGCTACCCTAACATCAGGCCTGACTCAGAAACCTCACTGCTCTCCAAGCTCAGAAATAAGCAATTATCCTCATCTGCCCAAAAGCAGAGCACCAATAGTCACGACTGAAAATGCTTACTCAAAATTCTTGGCCCATCAAAACAGCATTCAGTACTATTGGGGGGTTTAAGTTCCATTACTACTATAGTCTGGACTGAGAAGCTCATCTCACCTCCAGTAATACCCACTACAGAGCTTCCTGAACAGTCTTCCTGGAAGGAGCTCAAGGGATCAGGCGGATTATCTCTTCATCCCTGAGGTACCATCCAGCTATTGTACATAACTCTTAGAATCCCTAGGGTACTCGGCAAGATGAAATGTTGTTTCAAACCTCTTGGAGTTGCTGTTCTTACCATACTTTTAGAGCCTTTGCTGAAGGAGGTGAGAAAAGATTCCTATAAACCGGAGGAAAGCCATGGGAATTTAAAGTGTCTGAATTTTTCCAGATATTCCACTCACTTCTGAATTCTGGGATCTACACTGGCTTACTGGAGAATAATTTGATATCAATAAAGCCTGTGGGTTGTGTTTTTCTTGGCCTAGACAGCTCAGGAGTGATTTATCTTACCCTCATCTGAAACTAAGAATTGCTAAAATCTCATCTGACAGTCTATAAGCAGACAATGCCCCTCTTCTGCCTCCATGACAGGTGGAGCATGGCCCAGGCACTGCCCTCAGTGCACCATCGAAGACTGGCTGGGCACCGGACACCTTCGGAGCATTTGAACAGCAGCCTTCGGCAGGCATCTCACTGCCAACCCCAGGGAGGCAGAGAGTGAAAGCATCAATGACTAATGAGACATTTTAACTGGGTTCAACCCCATTAAGCTTCCCTTGGTCTCTACCTGTCAGTTCTGACACCTGACCTATTCCATTATGTTCAGGGTTCTAAGATTCTCCATGACTGCCAAATTGCTTCCTTCTATACAGACAGCCCACGGTGGCCTTGAATCAATACTGGACATGCAGGATTTCCCAGTGTTAGTTAGAAAGCTAGTTCAATCAAAAGATATTAAATACTCCCCAAGCACTCTGTGATAAAGTTCGGGAAATGCCACAGTAAGCAAGTTTAAGGAACCAATATTCTACACTCGTTAAGAAAATGTGCTGAGGAACCAGACACCTAGGTGTGGCTTCCAGTTCCATCATTTTACTACCTGGGTGACCCTCAACAAAACAAACCAACAATCTCTCATCCATGAAGTAATAACAGTACTGTTTTTATCATTTTGTAAGAATGCAAGGATGCATTTGAGGGGCTTAATATAGTACCTAGTACCTTATTACATGATTTTAAAGAGTCCTAATATCATGATTCTCCAAGCAAGAGAGGGTGTCCTTTTTCCCAAATTTATTTAATTTCCCAAGTTTATTTAATCTCATACCTCCGATTTTATAAGACTTTCTCGCAGGCTGGTGGTCCTTGGAACATATTTGAGAGAAGTCCCTCACCAGTCAGTGATGTGTGCCCAGAGTCAGAGTGAAACTACAATCTCAGCATGTCTAACTCAGCAACGTTAATTATTCACATGAAGCAACACTGCAGGTAAGAGATGAAAAATGGCATTTAGGAGTGCCTGGGTGGCTCAGTCAGTTAGGCAACTTCAGCTCAGGTCACGATCTCGCAGTTCAGGAGTTCAAGCCCTGCATCAGGCTCTGTTCTGACAGCTCGGAACCTAGGCACTACTTCCGATTCCGTGTCTCTTCTCTCTGCACCTCCCCCCCCCACATACACACATACACACATACACTTCTAGGTGCTCTCACACTCTTACATGCGCTCACTCACTCTCACATGCAAGCTCGCTCGCTCTCGCTCTCTCTCTCAAAAATAAAAACTGAAGAAAAGGGGGCGGGGGGATTTAACGATAACACAGTGGGTCAAAATACTTAAAGACCCTCCTGGGTCTTATTTCATACAAACATGCTTGGCTTTGTATTGTTCTACCTCTTCCAATTTGCAAAATCCTGGACAAATCACTCAACCTCTCTGAACAAAAGATTCCTAAAACCAAAGGTAAAAAATCATCATCTTCATGGTGACAGGGACTAAGTGAGATACTGAAGGTCAAACACATGGCACATGGTAGGTATCCATTCTCCCCCTTTCGCTAGGTCTCAAGGCAAGTGGAAATTCAGTCTGAAGGTGGTCACCAGTAAGCGTCATCAGAGCAACAGTTGCTAGCCCAAGATTCTCTGAGACAGGAGTCAAAAACCACCAAAGCCATTTCTGTGCACTTTGTAAAAGAAGGAATATTAGATACCACTAAGAGCATTTCTACCTCTTGTTGCGTTACCTTGATTCTAAGTAAGACACTGAACATACAAAATCCAGAGAGAAATTATCCCATATTCCCAAAGCAGAGAGCCAAGTACCCAGAATCACATCAGGAGGGGACAAATTGCCCAGCGATGGCAATTTTCCCTGTCCCATTTAAACTCATCATGCAGATCTGTTTTTACAAAGCCAATTCTGCTAGACCTCCAGTGGTTTAGCTGGACTACACAGCCCAGCTTCTCAAGGGCTGTTACTATATCATCATTTAGTGGCTTATTCTGAGTTGGTCATTAACACTTCCCAAAGATTCCATGATTTCAGGAAACAAACATGGTCTTCCAAACTAAAAATTACTCCTAAAATCATCCAGAAATTCCTTATCAGACTAGAAGTTCCCAAATCGAACTTCAAAAATGTGGTGACCATGGCCACAGGAAAATGAGAGGTCTTTGATGGGATTTGTAGAAAACAACCCAAGGCAGCTTCAGAAATAAACCCTGCTTGGGGCGCCTGGGTGGCTCAGTCAGTTAAGCAGCCGACTTCAGCTCAGGTCATGATCTTGCGATTTGGGAGTTCAAGCCCCGCGTTTGAACTTCGGATTCTGTCTCTCTCCTTCTCTGCCAAGCTCATGCTCCGTCTCTCAATAATAAATAAACATTAAAAAAAAATTTTTAAATTTAAAAAAAGAAAAAGAAATAAACCCTGCTTGGAAGGTGTAATAATGTGTGGAATCCATGGAGCTCCCAGTCAGTTCCAGCTCCTTGCCCTCGTAAGTTCTTTCTTCCTTTCTCAATTTGCAGAGCACCTATCGCAAACCACAAGTCCTCAACTTCCCACCCTCCCTTCATTAGCAACAAAGATGCCAGCACGGTAAAGGCACCCCTGCACAGCCACCTCCGACCTCTGGCTTGGAAGCCACCATCCTACCTGAGCAGGTCACTCTCCCATGTCTGGAATACACCACATGGACCGCAACACCTACAGAGGGGGCAACCACATCTCCGTGGCTGCAAGGGTCAGGCGAGCATCTCACAGACTGAAGTGGACTAAGGATCACATTGGGGTTTTTCTGTGTCTTTTTTTTTTTTTTTTTTTTTTTTTTTTTTTTTTTTTTTNTTTTTTTTTTTTTTTTTTTTTTTTTTTTTTTTTTTTTTTTTAAGATTTTTAAGAAAGCGCGCGCATGCACAAGAGAACAAGTGGGCGAGGGGCAGAGAGGGAGGCAGAGGATCCAAAGCAGGCTCTATGCCGGCAGCAGAGAGCCTGCTGCAGGGTTCCAGCTCACAGACCGTGAGATCATGCCCGGAGCCAAAGTCGGACACTTAACCAACTGAGCCACCCAAGCGCCCTCAAGTTGTTTTCTTCAAACAAGCAGTCCCTTTCTTTTAATGGAGACATGGGTAGAAGAACTTTGTTTTTCTTAAGCTACATCAAAAAACAACAGCAACCACCACCACCACCGCCACCAACACATGGCCTCACAGTCACAGGGAAACAATCAGGACAGCTAGGGACTGCTTATCTGAAGAAAACATTGCCCTGTTTTTCCACGAGAAGCTAGAAAGCTGGATTTTTAGGCCAAATGACCCAATTTTTAAGTGTCGGCCATTAATTCGGGGTTTTAAAAAACTTTTAGAAGTATGTCATAGGGGTCATTGCAAGGTGAGGCAAATGAAGCCCTTGTGCAAGCCCACTATAGGCCTGCCATTTTGACCTTGACCCTCAAGTCCATACTCACCAACAAATCCTGCCAGGCTACCTTTCATCGGGAGCTTGCCAAGGTCACTGCTCCTTGCAATGTGGCTCCTTGCACTTTCTGTCCTGGGGGCTGCATCCCAGCCACAACAACCTCCTCAGCATGTTCCTCCAATACAGACCACCCCCATCTCTGGGTCACAACTGTCCTCCTGGGAGGAGACACTTCATCTGTCAGGACAGGCTGTTACTGGCTGCAATAAGATTGTTCAGGTCGTCTCCACATGACCCGATGATGGTACAGGTGGTAAAATGTCAATTCAGCCCTACCAGGCTATGCTTATTGGTAACCCATTCAGTCAATGAAGGGGGCAGATCTAAAACAGCACTAGTGGAGTTCATTTATTTTCCAAAATTATATAATTGCAGTTTCAAATTATGAAGTTATTTTGATTTCTAAGGAACGGCTCTCACAGATGGGTAAATTTTCTTGGCATGTGGCTGGTGGTAAGAGATTTGGGACCTGAAATTATATGGCCTATATAAATATCACACCTGGTCATTTATGAAGCACGCATATACTGAAATTGTCAAGGCAGCTATTACTGTTAGCATCGCCTCAACTAGAACTGCTCACCCTCCTCAGCCTCAATTTATGAAGTTCCATACACGCCCTCACTCAGTCAGTCCCTTGAGCACAGAAGGCTGGACCTTGCTGCAGGGCCACTATACATCCAAGTCTCTTCTGCCTAGGACACTCTGATTTACTCATCATTGGCTCTTTCTTAGATTCAGTTTAAATATCTGATCCTCTATAGAAATGCTGATTCATAGGAGCACATGTACCCCAATGTTCATAGCAGCACTCTCAACAATAGCCAAAACATGGAAAGAGCCTAAGTGTCCATCAATGGATGATTGGATCAAGATTATCTATACAATGGGATACTATATGGCAATGAGAAAGAATGAAATCTGGCCATGTGTAGCAACATGGATGGACCTTGAGGGTGTTTTGCTGAGTGAAATAAGTCAGGCAGAGAAGGACAAATACCATATGTTTGCACGTATAGGAGGATTAGGAGGAACTTAACGGAGGACCGCAGGGGAGAAAAAGGGGGGAAATAGTTGGGGGGGGGGGCAAATCATAAGAGACTCTTGAATGCTGAGAACTGAGAACTGATGGGTGTGGCGGGGGGGGCACTTGTGGGGATGAGCACTGGGTGCTATATGGAAGCCAACTTGACAATAAACTATTTGTAAAAAGAAAATAAATAAATAAATATCTGATCGTCATGGAGCCTTCTTGGGCAGCCGCTCTTCTCCACTGACCTGTCACTTGTTCCTTGTCTGTTCTACTTTCCTCCTTGACATTTGTCATTAGGTTTAATTTAGTCCACATTTATCTGATTTGCCCCAGGAAATGCCAGCTTCCTGAAGACAAGTCACTTGCATACCCTCCTCACCACTGCAGAGTTCAATGCTCCTGCCCACAGATTAATGTGTAACACACATTAGTAATTGATGAATAATGAATTCCAATGTGACAGGTAAGTAAGCTGAGGTATAGGGAGAGGTCTGACCAAGGGCTCTTGGGTATCTGCAGTCAGAGCAGAGGCTTGAGCTCATGTCTTCTGACTGTGGGCCCAGCAACCATGCCACGGCATCACTCACATCAATGGATTGACAGTCTGGAGCCTTCCACCCAGAACTCAGCAAGTCAGAGGATTAAATCTTCGATCTGTAACTAAGCTTATCTGTTCATATTTCTCTCCACAGAACCAAATGAATGCATACATATCACCCAGACACGTGAGTGTTTTACAATTACTAATTCCAAGGAAAGTCAAAGACAATAGTTTCAATTCTCCAGAATTCCACTGAACTTAAGTGATTTTATGCATAAATATTAATGAAATTGTGACTTTTTTACAAAAAAAGTAAAGGTTAATTACTTCATTTGCTGTTTTTCCATTTCTCAGACACCAGGCAATCCAGAATCTAATATGCATATATACAAGCATGAGCAATTTGCCCAAAATATTATACTCTATTGCTATGATACTCTGCTTTTCAATTAAGGTCAAAAGTCATCTGAACAGCTTGACTTCTTCTGTAAAAGCCTAAAATTTTGTTTAATTGGCATTTTCCTGAAAAACCTTACCTCTTTGATGTAAGATCCTTCCATTCATTTTCATCTTTGTCTGAAAATTGCTACTTGCTAACACAGACCGCAGCCCTGACTGCCCTTTGAAGCAATGTCTCCACTCTGCTGGGTGGAAAGGTAAAAAGGATAAACACCCAAATTCCAAGTGTCTTGTCTCCTAGCATTTGGAAGAATCTCAGGTATTTTCATCTTTTAGGGGTTTCCTCCACAGAGCCACGTCCATCCAAAAGCAAGGGATCCCATTTATCCAAGACTATTTCCCATCCTTCATTAGCCTTTTTAGATTTTCTAGAATTTTTTTTAAAGTTTATTTACTTATTTTGAGATGGAGAGAGACACTGCTGGCAGGAGAAGGGCAGAGAGGAAGAGAGAATCCCCAGCAGGTTCGGCCTGTCAGCACGGAGTCCAACTCGGGGCTCAATCCCACAAACCGTGAAATCATGACCTGAGCCAAAACCAAGAATCAGAAGCTTCAATAATGGAACCACCCAGGTGCCCTGCTTTTCTAGATTTTTAACTTTTGCCACTGAAAACTAGAACAGACTCAAGGAACTACACCATACGACATGAACACAGGGATAAAACAAGACATGCACCCTCCTTGCCTTCCTGCTTAGGACAAAGTACTCCCGGTAGCCTGAGCTAGAACCCTTGGCATCACTCTTGACTCCTCCCTCTCTGGCCCCCAACACCCCACACTGAACAACCAGTTCACTCTATTATCTCTTAATCCACTTCCCTCTATGGGCGACACCAGTATCTGACCTAGTCTAGAACCTTCCCTCTTGGTTACAACCTAGGCTCTTCACAGCTGCAGCAACCTCCTACTGGTCTTCTGTCTCCAGTCTTGTGCCCTTCAGTCAGTCTCCACCAAGGAGCCGGTGTGATCCTCCAAAAGCAAATCATGCCCCCGACACACACACTGAAATCCCTTCCATGGCTCCCAATTGCTCCAAGAAGAAAAGCCAAATCCTTTTAACTGCCTAAAAGCCATTCATCATCTGGCCTCTTGCCTGACTCTCCAGGTTCCCTTCGTTCCACACCTTACCCCTTCTGCCCTACCTATGCTCTCCCCACCCTCCACGAACACAGCATTTCCTTCCGTTCTTTTAAGGCACTGTGATCTCTCTCAGCTCTTGCCCCTTCACTCACGCCATATACAGAACCCTCTCCCGCTCCCCACCTCCTATCCTCCATTCTGCTAATTATCTAAAAGTACAAAATAACTTAAATATTGGCTTAAATCATTCATAATCAAGAAGGTAAACCTGCTCAGAAATTATGGAATGCATTCCATTAGAACAGCCTGTTATTTTGGATTATAACAATCTCCTGATGTGAAAACCCAAGCACTAGTTTGAATGGTGAGAAGGTCCCAATACCTACCTTTCCCCCCTCTGAAGTATTTGGGGGAAAACCTAGTAAATATGAAAAGCAGCCATGAGGAGAGGAAAGGGAATGGCATTTGTTTAGGGCCCTGATAGGAGACGTAGGGGAGCCATTAAGTCAAGTGCTCCTGTAAGTCCTCTCAAGGACTCCGTGACAATAACAGATACCTTCACTTTACATGAAAGGACACGGAGGCCAATTAATGCCTAAATCTCACAGATCTGGTAATTGATAGAGCCAGGAGTTGAACCCAGGTCTACCTGGCATCAAAGTGGAAAGTTGTTTCCGCCACACTAACTCCAGAAACTAAAGGGAATCTTTTGAAATATCAAGTTTCTTTCCATAAGAAAGGCAGGCCCTCGTAGGAAGCCAAAAATGTCCTCTTCATCTTCTCATAGAAGTGCTCCACAGAGCCTGCTTCAGATTCTGTGTCTCCCTCTCTCTCTGACCCTCCCCTGCTCATGCTCTCTCTCTCTCTCAAAAATAAATATTAAAAAAAAAAGAAGTGCTCCACAGAAAGCATTTTCTTAGACCCCTTGCTTTCAGCTTCCTAATTATGCTCAGATGTAATTTTATCTGTAATTTAGGAATAAAATTGAAAAACAGAAGATTTACCACTTTATCTTATAGATTTGAGTACACTGGCAGAACGTTCAATTAGATTTAATCTGCGTTAATCAAGGTTCCCATTTTAGCCAAGCTCTGTATTAACACACTTGAATCAGGAAAAATAAATTTTAAATCTGCAATGAGATTAAGAATTCAGAAAGACAAATCCGTCTTGGTTGCTCTTCCAATGTGCTCTATTGGTACTTTAAAAAAAAAATCCATCAAATTCAAAATATAGATTAGAATTAATAATACAGTGCTCATTACATGAAAGTATACTTCAATTGCTACCTGCAGGTACTTTTTCAATCATCCCTATATTTAAGTTTTCCATTTCATTTCATCTACTCACTTAAGATCTTCACAAAAACTCAACTGGCTCAGTTACCTAGGGAGTTTCCACATATTGCTGTGCCAAGAAGTTCACTCCTGTTTTAAGGCATTAAATTTCTCCCAAATGATCCACCTCTGGCTGCTGGATCCCCACCAGGTGAGAGAGAGGTCTGCCTTTGGCTAGAAAAGAAATCAGCCACTGAAAGAACTCTTCTGCCATTAATTCAATAATGGTCTTGCTTGAGAGTAGCCAGAGCCTAGGAGAAATTGGAAACCATGATTTCCAGAACAGTAAATGCAGTTTCTCTGGCCCCCAGGCTTTGGCAAAGACAGTTGGGTGATTACTCCCCATGGAGCACATGATGACTGGGGAGAGTGTTCAGACCCAGTATGCTGTCCCCTTTATCGTGCTTCCTCAGGAAAAGGAACTTTTGACTGAAAATTGAATACTACCAGAAGGTTTGGGTAATAGATATCATTTTCCTTTAACCACTGAGAAAAAAAAAAAAAGGAACTGTATGTTTATCTGGTGTCTCCTCAGCATCCTCTTTTCCCTCAGTATCAAAATTCCACCTCAATACCACAATCCTTATAGCTTTGGGGGGAGGGGGTGGCAGGTCCTACTAGGTACCAAGAGCTATGCTAGAGGTTTTACAAAACCTCTAATCCTCACAAAGAAAAAAAACCCCAAGGTATTATTCATTTCAGTCTCCAGATATCAACACCTTTGCCCTTTTCACGGTCTTGTACAATATGTAGTAAATCCAAGGCAGTATCTGTGCCTGGGGAATAGATTCCAGGTGAACCTTCGAAACTGGCCATGAAATCTGAACAACCTGAACCAGGGATTGAGAAAATGAATTATTGACATATTCGATGTTTATTAAGTGCATACTATATACATAAAAGTACTACATGTTTTTAAAAAAATCCTGTGATGAAATCTCTCACCGACACTACTTTCCTAATTTGGGCACAGACTAAATTGGAAATACTCTAAACAATCAAGACCAAGACTGCCTAGTTATTCCGATACCCATGTTCTCTCATCTTTGGCACAATTCTAGACCAAATTTCCCAGTTATTGGCCAATGAAATGTGGTACAGGTCATGCCTGACCATTCCAGGCCTGATCCTTAAGCCCACCATAGGAGAATATGACAAAATTCTAATCATAGAAGCTATCGGTCTACATCTCTCAGGTTATAGTTCAAGTGGCAAATAAGTATACCAGTGACAAATTACAGCAACACACCTGCAAGATGTTACATATGAAGTTATAGCTGTATGTATCAATACTCACATGAAGACTACACATCTATTTAAATGTGCTACTAAAAAAATATTTAACACATACAAGTCCCCACAAAAAAAATCAGCAATCTCAACTCTAAATGTTATAGCACTTTTTTTCCTTCAATAAAACCAGAAGTCACATATTAAAAACTTCAAAGTGATTAAACACAACCATTCCAACTTGGATCAAAGAGGAAGTCCAACTGAAATTAAGAACTAGAGAAAAGCTGGGGTGCCTGGGTGGCTCAGTCGGTTAAGTGTCCAACTTTGGCTCAAGTCATGATCTCATGGTTTATGAGTTTGAGCCCTGTGTCAGGCTCTGTGCTGACAGCTCAGAGCCTGGAGCCTGCTTCGGATATTCTCTCTCTCTCTCTCTCTCTCTCTCTCTGCCCCTCCCCCACTGATTCTCTGTCTCTGTCTCAAAAATAAACACTTAAAATATATGCATTAAAAAGGAACTATAGTGGGGCGCCTGGGTGGCTTAGTCGGTTAAGCATCCGACTTTCGCTTAGGTCATGATCTCGAGGTTCGTGGGTTCAAGCCCCGTGTCAGGCTCTGTGCTGACTGCCAGCTCAGAGCCTGGAGACTATTTCGGAGTCTGTGTCTCCCTCTCTCNAAAAAAAAAAAAAACTATAGAAAGGTACAGAAAAGGAGAACTATAGCAATGTCAATGAGCAGGGTTCAAAAGAATACTCACAAGAAAACATGAAGCCTTCAGTGATTTTACTAAAAACTGAAAACATCCAAGAAGGTACTAAAAATTCAAAGTGATCAAGAAGCAGAAATCAATGGATTTAAAATGAAAAAACAGACCTAACCAATAAAGCTAAGAGTAGTTTCATTAGAAAGGTCAATAAACTACACAACCCCATGATAACCCTGTCCAAAAAGGACATTTCCCATTACAAATTAAAGAGAACCACAAATATAAAAACTATGAATATAATGCTCAACTATCTGTCCCCCAAAAAACAGAGAGCTCAATGATTTTGACAAAATGTAAGCTAGCCAATAAGAGCTTTAAATTACCTAAAATACCATGAAAGGAATGGAAAATGAACATTTTAGTAGTGAGAGATTTCTCAGTCTCCCCAAAAACAAATCTCAGCCCATACCCTTTTCAGGTCAATTCTACTGGAAATATTCATAGAATAGGTATTACCTATAGATTTGAAGTCCAGAAAGTAATTCAAAAAGCCTCACATTAACTCATTCGAACCTACTATCTCACTTGTTAATGAGCTACTAAGCGTGTAATGAGTTTACAGTCAAGTGTTCAAGACAATGCCTCTTTCATCAGTGCTTAAATACTAGTTACTACTACTATTATTTTTTTTAATATTGTTGCAAAAATCCCAACTACAACATTAGTAAACGTGTTTAAGGATTTCCCCCAGAAAGAGTTCAACATTATGGACTCTAATGTGATTATGTTAATTTTATGTTTTTCCCTCTTTCATCTATTATCTCAAAAGGTACACTGAAGAGGTATTTAATAAAATGTAACCACTATTCATTTTTTGGCCTTTCTGTATATCAGAAATAAAGTTAAATTTCCTTCACGCAGGACTACTTATATATACACACACATATATTTTTAGATGTAAGATAGATTGTTTAATATAACATCAGGTAGTTTCTGATCAGATTAGGTACATATTAAAGACAGGATTACCAGCAAGCTTCCCATCTTCTGCAAGGACCTTTAATCTGTTTATTATTCATCACAATTATGGAGATTCTAGAAAATGGGAGACAAATGGAATAGCTGCTAAAAATACTGGAATTGGAGAAACATTTTCAAAAGGCAAAATTATATCCTTCAATCAAGGAGAATCATGTTTAAAAAAAAAAAAAAAGATAAAACTCAAATGCCTGGCACAGAGTACACCATCAGCAAATGCTGACTTACAAGGAAAAAAGATCACTCCACATAAAGTCAGGTAAAGACCCAATGCCAAAACCAGACAAAGGCATCAAGAGAAAACTACAAGCCTGTAGCTCTTATGAATATTGATAAAAGAATTCTCAATATATTATTAAGTCCAAGAATATAGAAAAAGGATTATACAACATGACTAAGTGGGATTTATCCCAGAAATGCAAGCTTAGTATAACATCCAAAATTCAATTAGTGTAATACACCACATCAATAAGGAACAGAATTAAAGCATGATCATCTCCATAAATGCAGAAATAGCACTTGAAAAAAAATACCCTTTCAGGATAAAAAACAAACAATGACAACAAAAACACTCTACAAACTAGGAATGGAAGGGAACTTCAACCTGGCTAAGAACATCTACTATACAGCTAACATCATAAATGAAACATGGAAACCTTTCCATCTTCAGCTCAAGAACAAGACTATCTGTTCTTACCATTTGCATTCATCATGGTACTCAGAGTTCTAGCCAAGCCAATTAGGCAAGAAAATAAGAGGCAACCAAATAGATATAGTTTTACTTCTTTCTGTCTGATTTACAGATGACAAGATCTTATATGTAATAATTAAGAGAAATCCACTAAAACCTAATCAAATTAGTGAGGTTAGCAAGCCTGCAGGATACAAGTACAACATGCAAATATCAAGTACATTTCTATGAAGTAGCAATGAGCCAACAAATGAGAATATAAAAGTAATTCCCTTTATCAGTTCTTAATTTTTTATGCCATTACAATTCAAAAAATAAACTTAAACACCATGAAAAAATTCTACTCTTAAGTACAAAACACTCTAAAATTAAAGACCTAAATAGTCCAGGTCCACAGATAATATTACTAAAATGGCAATAATCCCTACCTCACTTTATGGATGGAACATAATCCTTTTGAAAATCCAGCAGTCATCTTTGCAGACCTTAAAAAGGCAGCATTGGGGCGCCTGGGTGGCTCAGTCAGTTAAGCGTCCAACTTCAGCTCAGGTCATGATCTCACAGTTCGTGGGTTCGAGGCCTTCATCGGGCTCTGTGCTGACAGCTAGCTCAGAGCCTGGAGCCTGCTTCAGATTCTGTGTCTCCCTCTCTCTCTGCCCCTCCCCCACTTGCTTTTTGTCTCTGTCTCTCAAAATAAAATAAAGACATAAAAAAAAATTTTAAATAAAAAGGCAGCATTATCTACAACAGCCAAACTATGGTAAGAGCCCAAGTGTCCATAAACTGATGAATAAAGAAGATGTGTTATATATACACAATGAAACATGACTCAGCCACAAGAATCAAATTTTATCATTTGCAACAGTGTGGATGGAGCTAGAGAGTATTATGCTCATCAAAATAAGTCAGTCAGAGAAAGACAAACACCCTATTTCACTCGTATGTAGAATTTAAAAAAGAAATGAGCACACGGGAGGAAGAAGATGGGGAGAGAGAGATAAAAGAAACAGACTCTTAACTACAAAGAACAAGCTGATGGGAGGGAGGGTATGGGTTAAAAGGTGCTGGAGATTAAGGAGGGCACATGTGATGAGCACCAGGTGTTGTAAGTAATGAATCACTACACTGTACACTTGAAACTATTATTACACTGTACGTTAACAGGAATTTAAATGAAACTTTAAAACAACTGATCCTAAAACTCATTTAGGAATTTAAGGACTGGAACATCCAAAACAACCTTGAAAAAGCAAGTTGGAGGGCTCACACTTCTTAACATCAAAACTTACTAGACAGTTACAATCATCAAAATAGTACCAGCAGCTGGATATTGATCAATGGAATAGAATTCAGAGTCCAGAAATAAATCTCCCATTTATAGTCCATTGATCTTTGATGAGGGAGCCAAGATAATTCACTGGGGAAAAACATGCTCCATACATGGTCAACAACTGGTTCTCCACCTGTAAAAAGATGAAGTTGGATGGCTACTCCACACCCTACAGAAAAACCTAACTTAAAATCTACCCAACACTTTAAAGAGCTAACCTCATAAAAATTTTAAATAAATCCTAGAAGTTTTTTAATGTCTATTTTATTTTTGAGGGAGAGAGAGAGAGAGAGACAGAGTGCAAGCAGGGGAGGGGCAGAGAGAGAGAGACACAGGATCCAAAGCAGGCTCCGGGCTCTAAGCTGTCAGCACAGAGCCCAACGTGGGGCTCAAACTCACAAGCCATGAGATCATGACCTGAGCTGAAGTCAGATGCTTTATCAACCGAGCCCCAGGTGCCCCAATCCTAGAAGTCTTAATGGCCTCATATGAAAAAATGGTTTCTCAGAACAAAAGCAATAGCAACAAAATGAAGGAAAAAAAAAGATATACTGGACATCCAATTTAAAAACTCTGGGCTTCTGGGATGTAAGACAATCAACACAGTTGAAGAAATCTAAGTCAGGTTTCTGAGAAAGGGACTTGGATCTCTCAGTATTACAAAATGATAACACAACCCAATTAACGTGGGCAAATGACCTGAATAGTTATTTCTCCCAATAAGATAAATAAGCAGCCAATAAAACATGGAGACACTAAACGTCATTTGCCATCAGGAAATCTAACTCAAAACCACAGAAAGGGGTCACGTCACACCTATTAGGATAGTTACATCAGGGGCGCCTGGGTGGCTCAGTCGGTTAAGCGTCCGACTTCGGCTCAGGTCATGATCTCACAGTTCATGGGTTCGAGCCCCGCGTCGGGCTCTGTGCTGACAGCTCAGAGCCTGGAGCCTATTTCAGATTCTGTATCTCCCTCTCTCTGACCCTCCCCTGCTCACACTGTGTGTCTCTCTCTCTCAGCAATAAATAAAAAAACATTTAAAAATTAAAAAAAAAAAAAAGGATAGTTACATCGAAGAGAAAGACAGTTGACTATTAAGGATATAAAAAGAAAAAAAAACTGGAACTCTCATACACTGCTGGTCGGAATGTGAAATGGTACAAGTACTTTGGAAAACAGTTTGGCAATTTAGCAGGTAAACACAGAGCTACCACTTTATCCAGATATTCTTCTGCCTCTAGTTATACACCCAAGAAACCACAAACCTGTGTCCACACAAAAACTTGTACATGAAAGAGCACAAGAGCATTATTCATAATCACCAAAAACTTGAAACAATTCCATGTGCAACTGATAAATAAAACGTGGTATACACAAACAATGCAATATTCTACAAGTTTTTTAAAAAAATGAACCACTGACAACACACTATCACCACGAAAGAACCCTGAGAACATTCTAAATGAAAGCCAGTCACAAACAACCACATATTGTAGGATTCCATTTATATGAAATGGCCAAAACAGGAAAATCCATAGAGCCAGGGAATAGAGGAGTGCTTGCCTAAGGCTGGGTTATTAATGGGAGACTCATGAGTGACAGCTTAAGGACGGAGATTTCTCTTGGAGGTAATGGAAATTTGTAAAAGATTGCATTGCATGCACAACTCTGAGTATACTAACAACAACAAACAGTGAAATGTAAATTTTTTTTAATTATCTAGAAATCTAAGTGTCCATATCCCAATTGTTGCCAATACTGACTTGATTCATCTGGAGCCTGAGTGTTACCATGAAGATCACTTGCTTAAGAACCATAAAAAGAACCCAGGGAGTCTCACTTTCCAGTCTGTCAGGTCCCATATTCCAGTTTATTCACCCAATCTGCTAGGTCCCTAAACCCTTTGCTATGAATCAAAACCCTCAAATCCTTGGTCATCATCTGCACCTGGTCAGATATCCATGACAACTGTCTCCAAGACTATTTGCTCCTCTAGACACAGTTATCCTGATAAACAAGAAGAAACCTGAAAAATGATTCAAGATTCTCTATCATCGATGGGTACATTGCTGGCTTATAATCAATTGCCTAATTCCTACATAAATAATATCCTATGTTCCTCTTCCATACCACAGGTCTCCTTAACTAGATGTGCTTCTCCTTAAGGGTGGAAACCAGGTTTTCATTATTACCCATAGCCAGTATCTTACAGATTCAGTCAATTCTCTTTACGTTTGTTTATTTATTTATTAGGGGCGGAATGCAAGCAGGGGAGAGGCAGAGAGAGAGAGAGAAAGAGAGAAAGAGGGAGAGAGAGAGAGAGAGAGAGAATCCCAAGCTAGCTCCATGCTGTCCAGGCACAGCCTGACACAGGGCTCAATCTCATGCACCATTCAATCATGCCCTGAGCCAAAATCTAGAGCCAAATGCTTAACCGACTGAGACATCCAGGTGCCCTAATTCAGCCAATTTTTTTTTATTATTTTTAATATTTATTTTTGAGAAACAGTACAACCAGGCACAGAGTTAAGGGGGAGAGAGAGAGAGAGAAGGAGACACAGAACCAGGTTCTGAGCTGTCAGCACAGAGCCCTATGCGGGGCTTGAACCCATGGACTGCAAGATCATGATCTGAGCCCAAGTCGGACACTTAACCAACTGAGCCACCCAGCCGCCCCTCCAATCCTTTACACTTTGCCTTGATTAGAGCAAACCAACAAGGAAGAAGGCACCACATCACTCCGAAAGGAAGGGAATTTTTCTGTATCTTCATGTTTAGTGTTTTTTTTTCAATCAAGACCTGAGGTTTTCCTAGTACAATGAAAAATGATCAGAGGATTCTCTACTCAACGATCCTCAGGTTCTATTAGAAACCTGCTAGGTAAGAGAAGGTGGCATCAGATAACTCTGTGGCAACACATGTTTTTGAATTTTAAAACCTTTACTAAAAGGAGTCCTGTTTCTTAAAAGGTCTCGAAAGAGAAACCCCCCAAAAGTAGCTTTAAGTTTTATGCTGACACAAGAAGAAATGTGTATTTGTGAAGAGCAGGCCACTTCGCATGCACAATCTTTTCACCCTCACAGCAACCGGCCAAGTAGATTGCCACCTCCCTTTGCTGACCAGGAAACTAAGCTCCGAGACCTGCAACCGTGCTGGAGAGCTCGAACTAGACCTCCAGTCCCCATCACTCCAACTCCGACGTCTGTGCTCGTTCTACTACAGCGGTTGGCCATTCTGCTGGCCTCTCGCCTGCCTTGAGACATTCCCGCTCGCTTTAATTGAAATTAAAGATGCTCTACATTCCACTCTCGGCCACTAGGACGGCCCTCCTACTGAGAGGGCCCTCACCTCCAACCCCACCGTGTTGCCCCAATGGGACAAGCACATCACCCTGTCATGTCTGTGAAGAGAAGACACCTCCTCCCAATCTACATCACATGTGGCCTCAAAGCCACACCCGCTCTCCAACACAGTCTACCTCTTTTTCTGGGCTGACACACCAACAGCCGTTTTATTATGCTGACATCCCTTCAGAAGGCTCAGGGCCCATCACACCCCTTTGAGACAGAGATCTAACCGAACTGCTGAAAAGAGAACTTTTGGTCCTCATCTCTGCTGCAACGAAATTGGTCTGTTCTCTCCACCCTGAGGTCTCCACCCTGCCCCCCAAAACTCCATTCTCCTCCGTTTCTCCGGTGTCTAGCTACCCAGCCCTTCCTGTGTAATACGTCCTTCTGCTTCCCTGACCTGCCAGAATTCTGGCCCTGCCCAGAGCCATCACTCTGTGTGATCTTCCTGAACCACTAACCTCATGTGTTCAAAGCCTTTACATAGTTTTTGGCTCCGTTTTATAGCTATTAGACAGGTCAACCTTCATAGGTAAAGGAAGGCTTACCGGAACTCAGGTTCCCCAGAAGCAGACGCTGACACATGAATTTGAGAGCAAGTGATTTCATAAGGAAGTGGTCCCAGGAGCAGAGGGGAGGGACGGGAGGAGCAGGACATGAAAACCTCAGCCTACCTCATTCCAGGTCGCACTTAAGGATTCCTCAAACTTCAGAGCTGGTCTGGCCTTAGGGCCTCCAAGGCAAGGTAACTAGGCTTCCAACTCCCACACTCTGTCAGTCATAGACTACAGGCTGCCTGGGGGATAAGTGAACTCCCAGACACTTCTGTTCTCTGTAGAGTGGCTACAGAGGCCATGGGGCAGGGCTCCAAGCAAAGGGAGTGCCAGCCTTCAGAAGCAAAGCCCACAGAAACCATGCAAAGGGAGCACAGAACCTATAGGAGATGAGGGGAGGGCACCTACCATGTCTGCTCCAAGGTCAAGGTAGGGCCAGCTTCACAGGCACATGACCAGTGGGGTTGCACAAGGTCCCGCCCTCTGAAGCGTCCCACTCTGCCATCACGATCTTGAAATTCTTGGTAATTTTGCGTTTGACTTTGTGCTTTGTAAATCAAGTCCCAAGAGAGGATGGTGCACAGAGTGGACACCGGGGAGCTTCCGTTTCTGGGCAGCTCCACCTCCCAGCTCCCTGGACAGGTTCTCAGTTACAGCCTTCGCTGCTCCCAGGTATCCAGCCCACAGCACACGTAGGCTGTGGACTACTAACGTTAGTATTAAAAACTAAAACTGGCCAAGAAGCTCGGATCCAAGAGGGTGCCATAGGAAGATTCTGAATTCAATTCTTCCCACAGACATGTGGAGTCTACAGCTATATCTGGAAAAATTTCTTCTGCAAGAAACCTAAAATCCAGCCGAGCTCAGTGAGCAAAGGAGGAAAAAAGCATCCACATGGGAGCAGGTAGGAGAGGCTGCACCACCACCTCACCATAAGCCCCACCCTTGGCATGGGGACCCACAAGCAGCGGGGAACTCAAAACCCAGAGCTTCTACCATGGGGGCTAAGGGTTTGAACTCCACATTGGGCAGCCCGAATTTTAAGACCTGTACTTGTGAGACAAGCCCTCAAAATTTCCAGGGGCTCATGTCCACGAGCCCCCTAAGGGTGTTATAATCTGAGAAACCCCTCCTGAAGGGCTCTTGCACTCAGACTCATGAGGTCAGGGCCCAGCTCAGAGGGGGCTATCTGCCCAGACTTTGAGGGAAAGCAGTTCATTTGCTTCTACTGAAGCACTGCCCTGCGGAGGTGGTATCTAATGTAACACAGCCAGGAGCCTGTGGGAATACTCTCCAGGACCAACACTTCACACCATCTCTGCTCCTCCTCTGCAGTGCACCAGCCAGCAGGTGCCTCCTCACACCACCCTCTCCCAGAAGGGAACTTTTTATTTTTTTAATTTATTTTTGAGACAGAGAGAGACAGAGCATGAGTGGGGTAGAGACAGAGAAAGAGGGAGACACAGAATCTGAAACAGGCTCCAGGCTCTGAGGGGTCAGCACAGAACCCGAGGCGGGGCTCAAACTCACGAACCATGAGATCATGACCTGAGCCGAAGTCAGACGCTTAACTGACTGAGCCGCCCAGGCACCAAAGGGAGCTTTTACACTCATCTGGTGCCTCAGTTTTTTTGTGGCCGCTACTCAGGGAACACTACTTGGTCACCTGGCTCTAAAACCCACAGGGAGTTTGCATTCCCAGGTTCCATGGGACTTTAACAATGGAAGAGAGGCCTTGGCAGACTACCACCCCCAGGGCACTGCCGGACAGAAAGAAGTGGTCAAGCCTTTCTGTAAAGAGGCCTATTTGTTTGCCCCGGTGCTTTGGCCTGGGGGCAGGCTTCTGGATTGGCATACCATAAAGGCCTCTGGAGGCAGCCCTCAGAGAGTGGAGGCTGTTGGATCACAGTCTTTGCCCTCTCCCTGGCTACCACTCATCGTTCTTTCTCAGGAAACTTCTATACTTGTCTTAGATTATCATTACTTGAAACTCACCAAAATAGAATCCTCTTTTCTCAAACCTAAACCCCTTACATGGCTTCCCATTATCTATAGAGAATTTAGCCCAAGTTTTTCAACATGGCCTCGAAGCTCTGAGATGATCTAGCTTCTACCTACCTCTAGAGTACCACTCCTCACTGTCCACCCCAAACTCCTTGGCTTCCCCCACCACACACAATGTGCCAACCGCTGACCCCAACACCTCTTTTCCTTCCCCAAATCCTAGCAACCTATTTCTGGAATGCTGTTCTTCCCACTCCTTACTCCTGCTCATTGAGCCTGTCCAAAATCCCCCTTTCTTTATACAACCACAATCCTTTCTGAAGGCTTCCTTAGCTTACCACAACCTTCCAGAACCCTTATTCCTTAAACACACATTTCTATGATACTTCTGGACATCTGTCCATCTTCCCTACTAGCCTAGGTGATCCTTAGAACAGAAATTCTGTACTATTCATCTGAGTATTCCTGTGTCCACCACGGTTCCTGCATAGAGTAAACACACAATGATGCTTATTAAAGATTGTTAAATGGGACTTTCTTGCTGATGTCAATAGCACATAGACTGTGGTTTCATGGGAGAAAAGTCTACCAGAAGACAGAAGATAGGCAAGCAAGACACAAGCAAGCGGTCCTTTGAGAGTCAACAAGAAAACCACTTTGCCAAAGTCCTTAATGCAAAGAAAAGCCACCAGTGTACTCAATAGCAACGAGGCCTCCGCTGGGGGCATGTTCCCTTAAGGATACATCCTCCAAATTCCACGGCATGTTGTACAGTCCATCAATCCTAAAGACATTTGCAAAAGTACAGCTTACCTGTGCTCCAGCTCTCGAATGGAGAGGATCACTCCGGAGGTCGATGGCTTTTGCTGTACAGTGGCCACAAAGGTGAATTCGCTCTTATTCCGGAACAGCTGGATTAATTTCTCACTCACATGAGGGGCTGCATGGATCTCTCGCTCTGTGTCTGCGAGTCAGGAAGGGAAAACAGAAACAGACAGGGACCAAGGGAACAAGGAGGAGAAGGAGGGAATAGAGAAGGAAGCAGGGAAAAGAGGAGGTTAAAAGTGTCCACAGGATCCACGTCACATCTCTCACCCCCCTCACCTTGCCACTCACCAATACTTTGTTTTCAGGTACCATCCACCACTTCAGATAGCAGCATTCATTCAATGCAAAACCCAGAAATGCCACCTCTGTCACTGTACCCCCTTGTCACTTTGACAAGTTCACAATTGGCCAGCTAGTGATTTTCTGACAGAAATTTTGACAGGACACTGAGCAATGTGGCCTGCTACAAACTGATGAAGTTGCTGTAAAAAAGGTGAGAGACAGGGGTGCCTGGGTGGCTCAGCCGGTTAAACTTCTGACTTCAGCTCAGGTCACAATCTCGCAGTTCCTGGGTTCAAGCCCTGTATCCGGCTCTGTGCTGACAGCTCAGAGCCTACAACCTGCTTCAGAGTCTGTCTCCCTCTTTTTCTGCCCCTCCCCCACTTATACTCTGTCTCCCTCTCTCAAAATAAACACTTAAAATTTAAAAAAAAAAAAAAAAGTGAGAGACAATCAGATAAATAAATCCTAAATTCACAGAATCCTGTGTTTAGCAGGATCCAAATGCCACTCAGCAGCTTCCAATTTCACTTTTCTTAGTGGACTCCATTTCTTTCACGCCGCAATCTGTAGAAGGAAAACTGTCCTTGCTTTGTACCCAGCAGAGATTTACTAGCGCTAATAATGCCAGACGACTAACTCCATTTTTGCTTAAAGAATACAGAGCATGTTCATGATCCATAAGCGTGCCTGGAATTTCTCTGTAAACATGGGGCGGATGACCCTGCTCATGAAATGTTAAAAGTTGAGGCCAATTCAGCAGGCCTGGAGGTGTGGGAATCCAGCTAATACTGCTCTTGGCCACGACTCTCCTTCTATAAATTCTTCCTGATAAAACATTCATTATTTCATACTCAGTCTCTTCCTTATCATGATAAACTAGGCACTCTCATTATTTTATACTTTACTTCCTCAAACCAGAAACTGGCCACCAGCAGAATTAGAGCAAACTATTCAGAAATGACAAAGGGATACCAAAAACAGATTTGGTGGCCTTTTCTCATGCCCTGAACACATCGTCTATAGGAAAATACTCCGTTATTTCTCCAAGAGTCTGAAAAAACAAAGACCTTTAAAAGCTGTGTTGCCCAAGCAACATCACAGACTATAGGGACCTTGAAGAACCTCATTGTAAAGCATGGCTTCTGGGGCACCTGGGTGGCTCAGTCAGTTGGGCATCTGGCTCTTGATTTCAGCTAAGGTCATGATCCCAAAATCATGGGATCAAGCCCCACACTGGGCAAGCTTGCTCAGCATGGATCTTGCTTATTTGCTTCTGTACCCAAACAAAGTCCTTCAGTACTTTACTGTTAAGTGGCCAGCTTTCAGCTTTTGTCAAGGGCAGAGACAAGAGCCACTTAGGGAATGCTTCTATACCTTCTCCAAAATCCCAAAGACTTGGCAAGATAATATTCAAGATCTATTAAACATATGAACTAATCACTTTGTAAACTAGAGATCATTAGCGAACGTTTGTTAACATTTTTGTTACTGCCAGGTAAAAATCCTAATAAATTCCACCTAGAATTCAGTACCAGAAAAAAAAAAAAAATGCATTTGGCTCTTGAGATTAACTTACATTTTACTTTTCCCCTTTTTGCTATTTCCTTCTTTATTCATCTATTAGGAATTAGCTGATTGGCAGTGCTAGCCCCGAGAGCTCATTAGAGGATTCTAAAGCTTGAGCCCAATGCAAAGTGAGCAATGTTCAATCAGCCATGATATTCGTAACGCTTTCCCCCAGCAGGCATATCAGTGGGGGATGTCCTCACCTCTCACTCCATTCTCTCGGACATCATCCCAGCACCACTGGCCAATGACACTGAAGGCTGTATATCTGCCACCCCAATCTCTCCCTTACGCAACAGATACATCTTCAATATCCTTAATATCTCCATAGGAAGGCCTAATATGCATTTCAGAATGTATATATCTATGACAGAGCTCTGGTTATTCCTCCCAACCCTCTATTTCCTCTTGGAGTTCCCAGTCTTAGCAAATGGGACCACTCAGTTCAAGCCAACCAATTTCATACTCTTCTTTCATATCCAAGCCCACTCCTGTGCCTCAGGGTCTTTGCACACTCTTCCTTGTTCCCCACAGAGCTCTTCCCCCCCCCCCCCCCCCCCCCCCCCCCCCCCCCCCCCCCCCCCNCTTCCCAGGCCTGGCTCCTTCAGCTTTTACTGAAATTGCAGCCTCCTGGTCACTCCCTCCAAAGCAGGTTCACCATTTATGTCAAACACATCACTCTGGTTATTTTCTCCATACCACTTATTATAATCCGTGTTTCCCTTCTATTTTTTTTTTTTTTTTTTTTTTTTACATATTTTCTTTCCCCTCTAGTCTAGAAGCTCCACAAAGACAGGCACACTCATTCATTCATTGCTGTGTCCACAGTTCTCAGTGCCTGGCATGAAACAGGCATCCAATACAGACTTAGTGAATTTATGTTCTATTTATTGTTATCATGTATATTATTATTTCAAGTAACCACAAATATTATAGTCAGAAACAAGTAAGATAACCTTTGGAAAAGGAAAAGATAAATGGATACTTGTCAAGGCTCAGTGGCTATCAAATGAAAGAAAATCATGTTCAGGGCCAATTCGGCCCCTCCCATTTATAGGACACCCCATCTAACAGTCTAATCCAACTCAACCACACTGCTGCTCATCCAGCCCTCCTACAAAACTGAACATTTCCTCTGCCAGCTTCTCACTTCTTTTTGTAAATGACCGGCACAGTGAAATAAAGATACCCTATTAGCACTCACCAGAGTGAAATGTAAAAAAACATCTATTTTCAAACAATGAGACTTTATGTGCATTCTCATTTTCAGAAAAGCTCTCTCAAGTAAATGCTTACCATAATTCAACTGCTAAAAGAACCCCAGAAAGTAATCTCACTTATTACAACATATAAGCCAGAGCACTGGACCAGTTTAAAAGACTCAAGACTATCAAATTTTATCGATAACTAGCTATGTGACCTTGGATAAGACACTTAACCTCTAGGAGTCTCACACTCTCTATCTGAAAACTGAGATGACTGGAGATCAGGGAGTTCAAGTTCTTCCCAGGCCTCAACATTCCATTTCTATTCATCACTTTACCCTCCTCCTAGTCACCTAGCAGAAGAGGGTACTGAAGGTGTTTTCTACATATGAAATAACTAGATTCTACCATTTCTCTCCTCTGCTGATCTTCCAAATCTATAGCGGATACTGTACTGCCATATGCAACCATTAATGTGCTTGCTGTATTTTTTAAGAATATTCAATTCTGCTAGAGAGAACAAGAAAAACAAGTGGAATGAATAGAGCTCATAGGGAGTGTTAAATATAGATAGCAAGTTAGAAACCTGTGAAACGTGTTAAACATAGATCAAATAAATGAAACATAAGCGTGTTGCACATATATAAAAAGGACTGAATAAGCATGTAACCTATAAATAGGATGGGGTGGGAGAACCAAGTCACAACGTACAAATCACACCATCTTCAGGATGACAGCTATGTCATCCCTAAATGGGATACATTTGACACTCATTCCATTCCCATTCTGGCACCACATGTACTCTTCCTGAAAAATGCTACTCAAACCCATCATTGCTCACCTGATTAACTGGTAGCTAAAGTTGGGACGAGGAGTACTTGCCCTCTCCAAGACAGGATACACGTTGGCACCTGGCTCCTCCCACCTGCTGAAACTCCGCCCACCACTCTCTTTACATCCTCTGCTCTGGTCCATGTAACCTCAAAGAAGCTGATGGGGCAAAGACCGAATACATGAACAATGCATGACCCAGGAATCCGGTGGGGTGGCCCATCCTTCGCCCAGCCTGTACCCTATACGCCTACTCCATTTCTTTCCCCTGCTTCCCCCTGGACATTTTGACTTTACTTAATTCGTCACATGATTCAAGCATCTGAATTTGGTTGGTGAAGCAGTTTGTGACCCCTGGGAACATCCCTGGGAGTCTACCATTGCATCAGGGTAATCTCCCATACAACCACCACTTACATTGAACATTTTACACTTAAAAAAGAAAGTCATTCCGAACATCCAGAAATTTTACACGATCTAGTTAAGAAGTGCTCCATCAGCAACAAAGGTTAAGTGCTTTTTCTTTCCTAGGATGAAACGGCTCTACCTGGTCATTTTTAAAGGCTAAAAATGTGAATGTGATGATTAAGCATCAGATTTAAAAAAACGTATTGGGTTGAAGGGAGGAGGTTACAGAAATTAAACGGTGGTATTCACACACTCTCATCTGCTGGGTACAGAAGCAACTTCATTTCCTTTTTGTCGGATGACAGAGTGAGGATTGTGATGGTCAAACATACCAGTGTCTTCTCTGTGCCAGGCATTGTGCTTTCTGGGCACCAGGGAAACCAGTATAAATACAGTTCCTGCCTTTGAGGATAGCTGCGGAAGCAAGGTTGTCACCTGCAGACGACAGGTAGAACGGGGCAATGCACAACAGAAGGAGAAAGCCAGTGGAGGCTGGGAAGGACATAGTGGAAGAGAGATCTCTGAGCCAGAGTCTAAACACATGAATAAGCATGTAGCTGGCAAGAGAGGGCACTCATTGCAGGATGGCTGTGCAGATGTGGATACCCATGTGTTTTCCATTATCCTGGCATTTTTCTTTCTCTGCAAGCATCTCTCTCACTGAAAGTCCAGTAGCACAGCAGCTACTCAACCTAATATCAGAGGAAACTCTCCACCGATTGGCAAGTGGGGGAAACAAGAACAGCAGCAGCCAGAAACATGACCAAACACACACCCAGCAACCCACCTCAGCCTTGACAGACAGAAAATTTAGGGAACAGCTTAGTAATGACAACACATTTACAGAGAGAACCTGGCATATGGCAGAATCCGGATAGAGATGCGGCACACCCTTCTAGCCTGTGTCTCATGTAAGCTCGTAGTAAAATTGGCCCCAAAAAGTAAAGCAAAAAGTCAACTCGAAGCGGCAGGTGGCTTTTCATTTCTGAGCACAGAGGAAGTTGGCCAGTTCACAACTGCCAACTGTCCATGGGGCAATTCCTGCCGTGGGTAGGAGGACAGACGTTCCACCGTTAGGTCCTGGAGCCCGTCTTTAACAAAGCCTGAGGTGACTGACCCAAGAAGCTTTTAAAGAAGCCGAAATCACCAGCAGAAAGTAGTTGGGGCGGGGGGGGGGGGGGGGGGG
>NW_024080748.1:3288168-3335657 GCF_003009895.1 Hyaena hyaena | reverse complement strand
GCCTGGAGCCTGTTTCAGTCTGTGACTCCCTCTCTCTCTCACCCTCCCCTGCTCACGCTGTCTCTCTCTCTCTCTCTCTCTCTCTCCTAGAAATAAATTTTAAAAAACATTTTAAAAAATTAAAAAAAAAAAAAAAAGAACGTAGTGGGGACACTAGAAGACTCCCAGTCAATGTGTAAGGGATTTCTACCTCCACTAGCAAATTCACAATGACATCGCATTAAGCCAGAAGCCAGAATGATAAGTAAACATGTGTACAGCTCATTGTGGACCAAGTGCCAGGCTAACGGCTTTCCACGAATCACTTACAGTAACCTTACAAGTAGCCACCGTTATTTTTCCTCCTTTATAAATGAGGAAACTAAAGCTTACAGAATTTAATTTTCTAAAAGACACCAGGCAAGGAGGCCACGGGGAGATTCCAACCGGGCAGGCTGGTTTCGCAGGCTCCACTCCTCACTCTGCTACATCTACTATTCACCGAGGTGCATGGTATCTGCGCTTGGTTTTCGCAGAAAAGGGGCAAAGCATCATCACATAACCTGGCTGAAACTTTGTGGTCACTTGGGAAATATTTAGAAGCAATCTATTTGCACAATCCCTGATCTAAGTACCAATATCCTCCCACCCACTTTACAGCTGAAGAAATGGAGGCACACAGGTCTGAAAGCTTTACAAAGCAAGTGAATAGGGAGAAAAAATGGAGTCTTCGCCCGGCAGAGTCCCCTCTGATACATCGTGGCATTTGCCTGGTACCCTTCCCTACTTTTTCTTCTTCCTCTTTCCCTGTTCCCACCCCTCCTCACTCCTGCACTCCAGCCACACAGCCTCCTTTTTCTTCTTCCCAGGGCCGTGTTCCTCCACACTCAGCACATTCTCATTCTCCCTCTCCATTCTCTCTTCTCGTGTTTACCAACTTAACTGCTACTCCTTCAGGCCAGCTTTCTCTGACCACCTCAAGCCAGCTCACCTTCCTGTATGAGGTGTTCCTCATCAGAGCGATCGAGGTCTCGTGTGTGTAGTCATGTTATTGTGTATAATCATTTCATTAAGAGCCTTCATGCCTACCAGACCATAAATCCCACGAGGAATGGTTTATCAATAGATACCCCACACTCCACACAGTGGCCGCCACACAGTAGAGCCTCCAATGTTTGTTGCCTTAATAATCTATCTGGACTCTCAAGTCTGGAATACAGCCTAACAAAGGAGGCTTACCAAAGACACTCAACTGGAACCCCCACCTGTTGAGGAAGAGCACATTAAAATAACAAGCTGCCTAAAGAATAATAAAGCTAGCTGAGCAGCCCCAAGTCCATGGGGGGACTCAACCTAAGGAATCCTGTGACATGTTTTTTAATAATTATTTTGGGGCTCTATTAGAAGAGATTCTGGTGCCTCCTTAATTTTACTTATTAGATCAAGATAAAGCTCTTCTCATAAACGTTTACGAAGACCAGTAAGAACAATCAAGGAATCCACTGGTCACTAAGAAATCAGCAAGACCACCCCTTCTCTTTAGGCTTCCTCTCCACACTGGCACTGCAACGCACCAGTGATCAAGCCTCCTCCCTGGTCTACATCCTCCACCCTCCATCTCAGTGGGACACCTCAGAATAGAGAGAGAAAGCATGAACGCCAGCTTTATCTGAATGCCAGGGCAGGAAAACAATAGGCTGATGAAAAGATGTCAAGATGATTAAGACTATATTATAGAAGGTTTGGACTTCATTTATCAGTCACATAAGTCATGGGGATGAAACATACAGCATGGGGACTCTGATACTGTAGTGTATATTTCAAAATGGCTAAACATAGATTTTAAAAGTTCTCATCCCAAGAAAAATCAATTGTAGGGGTGTCTGGGTGGCTCAGTCAGCTGAACGTCCAACTCTTGGTTTTGGCTCACGTCATGATCCCACAGTTCAGGAGTTCAAGCCCTGCACTGTCAGTGCGGAGCCTGCTTGGGATTCTCGCTCTCTCCTTCTCTCCGCCATGTCCTCACTTGCACGGTCTCTCAAAAATAAATTTAAAAAAAGAAAAAAATTATGACTATAGTGATGGGTGTTAACTTATTATCTAATTATTTTGCAATACATACAGATATCAAATCATCATATGGCACACCCGAAACTGGTAGGTTATCAATTATATCTCAATTTCCCTGGAGGGGAAAAACGACTGCATTGTATGCCAAAGCAGCTATCTGGCAGTAAAAAATAGTTTAGACTACATCCACCCAATAGAAAATTATGTAGAGAACAAGGATATCAAAAGTATTAGAACACAGGAAATAATTAAACCATAAAGTCAAACCTGTACACATGTATAGCATATCAAGTACACATGAAGATTTATCTTGAGGAACACATGGCAGAGAGACAGGAATGGCCATCCATCAAGAGGTCAATAATCAGGAGCTAATGTGAAATTTCTTTTTTCCACATAACTCAATTTTCAAATCAGAGAATTTTCATTTTAAAAAGTACGCTAAAATGTCAAAGCACATTACAGAAACAGAGGAGAAACAGTAAGAGCATCCTACAAAAGAAAATAAGCACCAGTCACCTTGCTTTTAATCATATTAATTGTGTCTCTTAAGTCAGTGAGGACATCAGACTCTCTCCAGTCAACCTTAATCAGGTCCGGCTTCCTATGAAATACCATGTTCCTCCATGAATAGAGACTGTCAGCTCCCAGGATAGCCAGCTGGGGCATCTCAGCATGGACCCACTGCCCATGACAGCTCAAGATGATGTATATTTTGGCAGTAATTGAGAGCACCATCTCTTCAGATATCATTTTAATTCACAGTATCAAGAGTCTGAGAAACTCAAGGGCATGCCCACCAAAGTGGCTGAATCTGCATGCACAAAAGGTCATTGGGTACAAGCAAAAACATTGTTCCCAGCATGGAATGCTCTCCAGGTTCTTATAAAAGACATGATGGCAGTCCTGTCCCTGCCCTCTATGGTCTTTCCATTCATTCACTTATTCATTTGCTCATCTACTACCTTTAAATCTTTGAGGACACCTCTAAGCCAAGTACTCTGAACACATAACTAAGACCTCTTCCAGTCACAAGGGGTTAAGAGTCCAGGATTAGGGGCACCTGAGTAGCTCAGTCGGTTAAGTGCCTGACTTCAGCTCAGGTCATGATCTCATGGTTTGTGAGTTCAAGCCCCACATTGGGCTCTGTGCTGACAGCTCAGAGCCTGAAGCCTGCTTCAGAGTCTGTCTTGTTCTCTCTCTGTCCCTCCCCCGCTTATGCTGTCTCTAAAATATAAATTAAAAAAAAAAAAAGTTCAGGATTAAAGACACAAACATAAATGAAGGGGAATGGTTCAGTTCAGAGCCATAAGTGGGCATGCTCACGAGGCATCACAGGGCTGAAATAACCTGGAACAGGACCAGAGCTCCTCCTCAAAGATTTGATCTTCCCATTAAGGAGCAGTATAGGATTGTGGTTAAGGATTCAGGCTCTGGAGCCAAATTATTTGGTTCAGATTCCAGCTTTACTGCTTATCAGATAGAACCTTATCCAAATTAACCTCTCTGTGCCTCAGATTCTCCATCTGTGAAATGGTAATAAAACTGCATCTGGGGCGCCTGGGTGGCTTAGTCGGTTAAGCGTCCGACTTTCGCTTTGGTCATGATCTCGCGGTTCGTGGGTTCGAGCCCCGCGTCGGGCTCTGTGCTGACTGCCAGCTCTGAGCCTGGAGCCTGTTTCAGAGTCTGTGTCTCCCTCTCTCTCTGACCCTCCCCTGCTCACGCTGTCTCTCTCTCTCTCTCTCCTAGAAATAAATAAAAATATTAAAAAAAAAAAAAAAAAAACTGCATCTGCCCCATGGGGAGAATATGAAGATTGATACACATGAAGTTCTTCAAATAGTACATGTCACATAGGACACACATGACAATTTTTAGTTTATGTGGAACACAGCTGAGGCAGGCCTTGGGCCCTGGAGGATTGGAGTAGAAGCTGTACCAGCAGCCACCACACCATGAGAGACTTCTTGCTACAGCTGGTCATGGCTGTGGCCCGTCCAGATTGCAATGGGCAGGTGAGCAGGGGTTGCTGGCTGTGGTGGGAGGCAGTTAATGGCCAGTTCTCTCTCTTCTTAAACACTGGTCATCATCTATGGGGCTCCCAGCTCCTCCAGTCTAGGTCTAGCCAGCCAACATCCAAAACATTTTTGGTTTTTGCGGTATTCTAGAGGTCAAGCTGAGTACTGTCAACTACCAGATTTAGTCCTCACAGCAGCCTAGTAATGTCAGTACTTCTACCTCTATTTTATGAGGTACAAAGAGTTAAGAAGCTTCCTGCTAAGTAGAGTGGCTGGAATTCAAAATCTAGTCTAGGGCCAACTGCAATGCACCCCTGCACCTGTGCCATCTGTGGTCTCAATCCTGCTGATGTTTGAATGCCAGCTCCACCAGGCAGCCTCTGGAAGAGCTGGATTACCTCCACTTCCTTCCTTCCTCCATTCAGGAGTTGCCTCATCTAAGACACAGGGGTAATACCAGCCACCTTGCATGGTTCTGGAAAAATAATACACAAACATGCCTAGTACATAGCGCGTGCCTCGTAAGCTCTTCCCTCTCTCTCCAGGCCTCATTTAGGACACTTCAGAGAAGCTTTGCAAAGGCAGCCCAGAAAGCTACAGGCTGTAGTCTGAGCTTTAACACTGGCTGATGTGTTCACACACATGATCACATCCCAGACTTGTGACAACCTACGGAGCAGACATGAACAGCCTCAAAGATGAGTCATCAGGCGCCCAGAAAAGGGACTTGTCCAAGACCCCACCTTTATCAAGAGCCAAAGATGTGCCCTTCTGAGTCCATTTTTGCAGTTTGGTTTTTGTTGTTGTTTGTTTGGGGTTTTTTTTTGGGTTTTTTTTTTTTTTTGGCATGGCTTCCCTAATCACAGGGGAGAATAAGGCCAAGAGAATTCTTCCTCCAAGACCCTAAACTCCTCCATATATTGAGTGTCATCTCTAGGCAGCTTAAGAAGTTTGGAGAGGGGAAAATAGGTGATGGGCATGGGCACTTGTTGGGATGAGCACTGGGTGTTGTTGGGAGGAGCACTGAGTGTTGTATGTAAGCCAATTTGACAATAAATTAGATTTTTTTAAAAAGAAGAAATTTGGAGCCGTAAGCTGACTTAATTATAATTAGTTCCTTTTGGTGCACAGTCCTATTTCTCAGGCATAAAAGACTTTTTAAATGCTAGACTTTTGCCTTGACCTTGCCAAATCTACTCTAATTCAATAGTAAACAGTAGGGCATCATGTTTAACTGCCAAGCTCTCTAATTTATGATTATTCATTATAAATCATTTTTATGTTGCCTCAAATGCTGTTTTTCAAGAATAAAAATCTGCCTGCATTGAAATGCACAGTGATTTTAATATGCAAACCTCCTACAGAGATGATGTCTCATTTTAATTATTGTTTCGGTTTAATGGGTTTTCATTAAATTAGAGGACGGAGCAATTACTAGGGTGAACAGCTAATGTTTTAAAGGTAAGCTCCCGTGGCTCTGTGGGTAAAAACACAGTTGTGGCATCTAGAAGCAGAAAGCAACACTCCTCTGGATAAGTTGGTGTTCAACCTGATAGAAAACAGCACTGGCTACTTCTTTCCCAACTTCCAAATAGAGCTGGCTTCCCCTCATGGTAATATGCAAGCAATGTAAGCTTGTGTTCACCTTGGGGTATCTTCTCTTAGGAATCTGCACCCAGGAATCTGCTCGTCATCAGACCAGAAAGAGCGCGAGATGTACACAGCCTGCAAAGCTAGATGTCAAACCGCAGGAAAATACTCCTGATGAAATTGTCTCCTCTCGCACGCAAGTAATTTAGTTGGTTTCGTGGACTGATGTCGGACTCCCCACCCCTGGGAACTTGGTCCAACTTCAACACAGGCTGCAATGGCCACAATCATATTAATTAGCAAACTGCCAGAGGCTCTATAAGAAATGACGTTGCTGGCCTGGTCGCAGTCTCACTCCAGAAACTGCACAAATTCGGCACTTCGGGACCAACAGGGCAGCGTTACCTCAGACAGAGAGAGGGAATGAATGACAAGGAGACAATGAGGAGAGGCAGAGAAATGCAATCTACTTTATTGGGGTCCCAGTGGTCAGAGGTGGGGAGCAGGACCTAATAGGAAGGATGGGGCTCCCACCCCCTCTCTGGCATTACACAGGTCTGCACCTGGGGAGAGCAAGGGGGCTTGCCTGGCAAGCTTCAAACATGCAATTTCATTTTCTCCAGAAGAGCTGAAGGAGAAAGAGAGGGCAGCTGCAGGGGGTCCTTCCAGAAATAATTGGCCTATTACGTTAGGGCAGGCCTGGTCACTCTGTATGCCAAGAAAGTAATACGGGAGTATCTCACTAGGCTACAGGAATGAGGAAAGAAATCTCTTCCACAACATTCTACAACAGGGAGAAATCATAAAGTAGCTGTAGTCCCAAGAAAGCCAGCAGGGACTAAGTGATGAATAAGGTCCCCTCACCTGCTTGCCGCCCCCGCCCCCCGCAAACAGCATGAAACAGGCCACCTGTCCGGGCTGCTGGAGGAGGTTCTTTGCTCCACTATTGCAAGTGCCCTGAAGATTTCTGACAAGGGTGGTAATTTGGAACTCAATATAATGCTTTCTTTCCCCCCTTCAGCTCCTTTATTTCCACCATCCCAAAAAGCACACCATCAGCTCTTAGACCTTAATCTAATTACACGCCTAGTTAACTAATTCATTCCAGAGTCGCTGCTGCAGAGGTCTCCCTTGGGATTTTTCTATCCGCATTGGCCACAGGGTGTCCGGTGCTTTCAGGTTCCTGCGGAAACCATGCACTTATTAGCCTTTCAACCCTGTGCTGAGCAGGGGCACTAAACTTTTATGGACACCCCAAACCCCAGGCTTTGAACAGGCGCTCCAAGAAATGGGTGCATCGTCCAGAAAGGAGGCTGTGGGTGTGGTTTCTTGCTGTGCTTCTTTGAAAACTGACCTCCTCTTTAGAGATTTTATTCAATTAAGTATTACTGTCACCCCTAAAAGGGATCATTGGAAACCAGCTTGTTCCTGAACTCAAATTGCTATCTGGTTCTCGGATCCTTCTCCACCGATTTTCCACTACCACCTTGCCAAACAAGATCTACCATAAGGGCTAAAGTTCCACTCTCCCCACTGTTGGTTAACATAGTGTTGGAAGTCGTTGCCTCAGCAATCAGACAACAAAATGAAATAAAAGGCATTCAAATTGACAAAGAAGTCAAACTTTCACTTTTCGCAGATGTTAGGATACTCTACAAGGAAACCCCAGAAGACTCCACTAAAAAGCTGCTACAACTGATCCATGAATACAGCAAAGTCACAGGATACAAAATCAATGTACAGAAATTGTTTGCATTTCTGTACATCAGTAATGAAGCAACAGAAAGAGAAATCAAGAAATTGATCCTATTTACAACTGTACCAAAAACCATAAAATACTTGGGAATAAACCTAACCAAAGATGTAAAAGATCTCTATGCTGAAAACTATAGAAAAGTTATGAAGGAAATTGAAGAAGACACAAAGAAATGGAAAAACATTCCATGCTCATGGATCGGAAGAATATTGTTAAAATGTCAATACTATCCAAAAGCGCATCTACACATTCAGTGAAATCCCAATCAAAATTGCACCTGCATTCTTCTCAAAGCTAGAACAAACAATCCTAAAATTTGTATAGAACCACACAAGACCCCAAATAGCCACAGTAATGTTGAAAAGAAAACCAAAGCTGGAGGCATCACAATCCCAGACTTTAGCCTCTACTACAAAGCTGTAATCAAGACAGTATGGTATTAGCACAAAAACAGACACACAGACCAGTGGAATAGAGAACCCAGAACTGGACCCACAAATGTATGGCCAACTAATATTTTACCAAGTAGGAAAGAGTATGCAATGGAAAAAAGACAGTCTCTTTAGCAAATGGTGCTGGAAAACTGGACAACAACATGCAGAAGAATGACAGTAGACCACTTTCTTACACCATACACAAAAATAAATTCAAAATGGATGAAAGACTTAAATGTGAGACAGGAAACCATCAAAACTCTAGAAGAGAAAGCAGGCAACAACCTCTTTGACCTCAGCTGCAGCAATTTCTTGCTTGACACATCCCCAAAGGCAAGGGAATTAAAAGCAAAAATGAACTATTGGGACCTCATCAAGATAAAAAGCTTCTGCATGGCAAAGGAAACAATCAAAAAAATTAAAGGGCAACTGACAGAATGGGAAAAGACATTTGCAACTGACATATCGGATAAAGGATTAGTATCTAAAATCTATAAAGAACTTACCAAACTCAACACCCAAAAAACAATAATCCAGTGAAGAAGTGGGAAGACATGAATAGACACTTCTCCAAAGGCACCTACATGACCAACAGACACATGAAAAGATGCTCCTCATCACTCATCATCAGCGAGAAACAAATCAAAACCACACTAGATATCGCCTCATGCCAGTCAGAGTGGCTAAAATTAACTCAGGGAACAACGGATGTTGGTGAGGATGTGGAGAAACAGGAACCCTCTTGCCCTGTTGGTAGGAAGGTCCAACTGGTCCAGCCACTCTGGAAAACAATGTGAAGATTCCTCAAAATATTAAAAATAGAACTACCCTGTGCCCTAGCAATAACACTGCTAGGAATTTACTCAAGGGCTACAAGAGTGCTGATGCATAAGGACATATGTACCCCAATGTTTATAGCAGCTCTTTCAACAATAGCCAAATTATGAGAAGAGCCTAAATGTCCATCAACCGATGAATGGATAAAGATGTGGTTTATACATACAATGGAATACTACTTGGCAATGATAAAGAATGAAATCCTGCCATTTGCAGCAATGTGATGGAACAGAGGATATTATGCTAAGAGAAATAAGTTAAAGAAAAACAGATATATGTTTTCACTCATATGTAGAACTTGAGAAACTTAACAAGACCATGGGGAAAGGAAAGGGGAAAAAATTAGTTACAGAGAGGGAAGGAGGCAAACCATAAGAGACTTTTAAATACAGAGAACTGAGGGTTGATTGGGGGACAGGGGAGAGGAGAAAATGGGTGATGGGCATTGAGGAGGGCACCTGTTGGGATGAGCACTGGGTGTTGTGTGTAAGCGATGAATCACGGGAATCTACCCTCACAACCAAGAGCATGCTGCATACACTGTATGTTAGCCAAAGTGACACTTGGAAAAAAAAAATCCCACAAACTCAATTTATGTGCCTCAGGCAGTGGGATTTTTCATCCAAAGATAAAATACCAATCCTGTGTCAGTTTTTCTAATTTACTTTATCAGCCTCCTAAACTTTATTTCTTAAAATATGTGTGTAACAGAAATCTCAAAGAAATCTAAGTATAAATACAAACTTCAGTGCCCATATGAATAAAGCTAGCAATATTTTCTTTAAGAAAAAAAGCAAAAAACAAAATAAAATAAAATTACAATCCCTATTTACTGAAACTTTTTTGAAGACATTAAAACACTGATTTGGGGGAAAAAATGAGTCCTTTATAATTGCTGCAAATAATCTGGCTCTTGTGGGTCCTAGGGTAACATACCTGAGGGGTCATCTTTCGGTAAATTACTCCTTCGGAGTTTTAAGAGGTGTCTTTGTGATAATTCATTGCACAGCGTGCCTCACCGAGGAGTCTTCTATTCAGGTACAGTCAGACTTGGCCAGCAGATATCCTCTGGGCTCCCGGAACTTCCTCTTCCAAGAATGGCGGTTAGTTTCCTCCCAGTGCAAGCCCTCTCGGGCCAGGCTGCAGGGGAGATCTCTGAGTGCGGGGCCCGAGAAGGCTCGTGGAGCACTTCCTCTCAATGTCTCCCACCTGGAGCTCCAACCACCTTCTCCAACCCTGCACCTGTCTCCAGGCCCAAACCAGTTCCTGAACCGCCATGAGGCTCTGGAACCCCGGATGAGGGGGGATTTCCTTTGCACTCCAAAATTTAAGCCAGTATTTTTAAATGCACTGACCAGTACCACTTAATTGGTCACATTTTCCATTCTGCGTCTTGCCAAATCCAACAGCCAGTGCTGGATCGTCAGGCCAGCGGACCTCCCCACAACCGCCTGCCCAGGTAGTATTCCCTCCTTTTGGAAGCAGTCTGGTTTTTCTACAACTTCTTGGGCCACATCAAGGATTCTTCATGCCCTCCCCTGCCCCCTCTCTAGTCATCAGGGTGCCTCAAAGCCCCCCCTCCACTCCTCCTCCTACTGGCACCTCTCTGCACCCTGTCTCCCTCCTGAATAAGAACGCTTCTGATGGCATTGGGCCCACCTGGGTAATGGAGACTCATGTTCCCACCTGAAGATCCTTACTTTAATCACACCCCCAAAGCTGTTTTTACAATGGAAAGTAACCTATTCACAGGTTCTGGAAATTAGGATGTGGCTATCTTGGGGGGGGGAGGGTACATTGTTCCAACTACCACTCTGCCCACTGCAATTTAATCAAAACCCTAACACCTCACCATTGGCCTGAAAGACCCCACATGACTTGGTGCTACTGCTGAGGCTGAAACAAAAAGAAGTTTTTGCTCTGGGCTTGGGTATGCTCCCTGGACCCTTCTGGTACTCCCACCCACACTGGCCATCCCTGAGCCCCTTAAACTTGTTTGAACCTAAGGGTCTCTGTAATAGTTGTTCAAAGAATCTGCACTCTGGAGCAGAACAGCTTATATTCACAGGGCCCCTGGGTGGCTCAGTCAGTTAAGCGTCCAACTCATGATCCCTCAGTTCATGGGTTTGAGAGCCATGTCAGTCTCCGCGCAGTCAGCACAGAGCCGGTTTGGGATTCTCTGTCTTCTTTTCTCTCTGTCCCTCCCCAGCCACTCTCTCTCTAAATAAATAAATAAATAAATAAACTTTAAAAAAAAAACGCTTAGATTCAATTCTCAGCTTTGCCACTTACTGGACCTTGAAATCACCTTGGCCAAGTGATTTCACCTCCCTATACCTCTGTTTTCCTTTCTGTAAAATGGGGCTCTTAGCATCTATCTGCCTTGGAGGAGTATTACCAGGATTAAATGAACTAATGATGGGGCGCCTGGGTGGCTCAGTCAGTTAAGCGTCCGACTTCAGCTCAGGTCATGATCTCACGGTTCGTGGGTTCGAGCCCTGCGTCGGGCTCTGTGCTGACAGCTAGCTCAGAGCCTGGAGCCTGCTTCAGATTCTGTGTCTCCCTCTCTCTCTGACCTTCCCCTGTTCACGCTGTCTCTCTCTCTCTCTCTCAGAAATAAATAAAACATTTTTAAAATAAAATAAATGAACTAATGATTATAAAGAATTTAGAACAGTGCCTAGCACATGAAAAGTGTTCATCATTTCTTAATAACATAAGAAATCATTAGCAATACTAGCTTTGCACAGGTGACTCATTATCATTCAGGCATCAGCTCAAATACCACCTCTGCAGGAAAGCCATCTAATCCTTCCAAAAGTCAGTCTTCTCCAGCTCTTTCTCCAATATTGCTACTTTATTTCCTTCATAGTATATGTTACTACCTAAAGTTACTAATGGGTACTATGATCACCCACCTCTGCTGAACATAGGGTTCATGAAAACAAAGACTTTGCCTTTTCTGTGCTACATCCCTGACACCCACAACAGTGTTTGTGACACAGAGGTAAAATAAATATCTGTTGAATGAATGAATGAATGAATGAATACAATACACACCTGGCTGTCTCCTCCCTGCACCTGGACCAAGGGCCACACAAGGGCAGCTGTCTGTCAAACTCTTCATGTACAATCAGGACTCAGGAGCGTGGCTGGCACACAACAGCACACCCTGCTCTCAGTTACAACAGCACACCCTGCTCTCAGTTAACGCTTGCCAGTTAATCGCTACGTAAACGAGCTGTTGAGGCCCCTTCAAAGATAAAGTCTCAAGAAAAGAAACAATCTTTCTCCAGCCAGTCGCTCAAAGATGGCGATGGAAAGGATTCCAAAGTCACGCGTTGAAAAGAAAGCGATTCAAAGCAGGAGTCGAGGAACTTCCCTCCCAATCTTACCCTGTCCTCAACACACATGCTGAAGCACGTGCTAGTGGGTTGGGCAGGTTCCCAATTATGATGAGATCTCTGTTTAAATGAGATAGCAAAAAGGATACTGTGGCTAGAAGGTACATGAAATACACAGCTAAAGTGAATTGCTGGGAAAAGCCAGGCTGAGCTTTGAATACCAATCCTGTCTCTCTCTTGCAACGATGCCTGTGGCTCCTAAGTGTCTTGATAGATGGGGACCTTCTCCTTTAAGGTGCCTCATCCCCAGAAATGCAGGAAAATAGTCTGAGCGAAAGCCAGCATCAGGATTTATTTTAGTCTTGCAAATGACTGTGACAGGCAGCCATGGCTGAGAACTGGGTCCTGCTTGGTGCCCTGCCTCCAGGTCAAAAGTGGCAAACCGACCAGCCTCAGGCCAGATAGAGCATCGCCATGTTGGTTTAGACCCCCATGTTACAAATCACTCTCCCAACCCACACAGCCTATTTCATCAAGCCCAAGGTGCCACAGCTTATAAAATACACCATGAGTTTACACCCCCTGAAAGAAAGAAAACAAAAAGCTATCAATTATAACTTTAAGATACTATCGACTGTAAGACCACTTATTACATAATGATGAAAACGTAAATAGGGGTATGAGGTGTTAGAATCCTAGAATACAGTATAAATTTTGGGAGATTTCATATAAAAGTTCAAATCTCAGTAAAAATTTAGATGACCCGGCAACCTAGGGCCCACATTCCCACAGGCAGCCGTGCAGTGAATGCTGACCTTGAGGAAATGCAGTGCATCACACCAGGTCACTAGTTGGCTACATTCCCTTGCTCAGCGGTTACCTGGCTGACCATCCAAGCTTCTGGGATTGTGGCCCCTCCCTCGCACACCGCTAGCCTGTGCTCATACCCCACAATCTAGATACACCCAGGCCACATAAACCCCCTCCATCCCTTGCCTTCCCAGGAGCTTCTAAGCGGATGCTGGAGACTTGGTAACACGAATCACTCAGACTTGGATCCTCTCAGCCCTTGGTGTGGCCAGACAGAGCACTTTAGGCAAAAAAAGAAAGAAAAGAGGGGAGGGAAGGGAAGGGGAGGGGAGGGGAGGGGAGGGGAGGGGAGGGAAGGCCTGTCTCTTTTTTCCCCCCAGTGTAATGTACAAATACAGACATTTTCCTTATGTGCTTTTCCTTATGGAAAAGATTGGAAAGCACTCTCCTGTGCTCTAGTGGAATTTGGGATCGGAAGATCTGGAATGCACTGTCAGTCCTGACATTTAGTGTCTAAGTGACAGGTCATTTAATCCCTCTGAAACTCTGTTTCTCTGCCATTAAATGGTAATACAGTCATGATCCTTCTCTCACAGAATCTATATGACAAACACATGCAATCATCTACATGGACAATCATTTAAAATGTTTGTCCCCAGCACTTTCTTTCTCGTCTGAATGCTGGAGTCAGATGGTACCGTGTGAGCCACGCACATGCAGAGACCACACAGGGAGGGTACCACCTGCTTGCTCAAGTAGCTGACAATCTAGCAGTGTGAACAGGTGGATCGAACCAACTATGATGAAAATAAACCCCGAGTGAATAAATATCTTGCACTTGATCTGTAAATAATTTGGACTCGAGATGGGAGACCATGAGCATAAGGGTGGCGTGAGTTGCTAGGTGTCTCTGGTAAGTCAGTGAGTGACTGAGGAGCAATTAACCCCTGTGTCCAAGCTTACGGAACAACAGCCAGCCTTTTTTTATTTTTCCAGGGAGGCTGATAAACATCTTTTTTTTTAAGTGTTTCATCTCACTTTTTCAAATTCCTGATGTAAACCAACAGCTTCTTTCTTAAACTGTGTTGCTGTCCCACATCCTTTACAAGGTAGTGGTATACTTCTAAATGGGCTTTTCCAGCCTCTATTCCCCTAAATCTCCTCCTACCAGGGGTCCCAAACAATCCAGACCCCATATTCTAGTTTAAAAAAGAGACAGAAATGAAAAAGCAAGCACACAATATTTTGATCAACCACAGAGTAATAATGTGAGCATGATAAATGCAAAGATGCCTGTCAGTGTTTCTATTTATGTTTAACTACTGATGTAGCCCTCTCCTTAATTATGCTCTTATTCACTATATGCATCGTGTCTGTCAGTGTGGGGCCGGGTGTAATTGAGCCCAGGAGCCCCAACCAGCATAAATACGTGCCACACACCCAGTCATCCTGGAACTTTTTCAAACGAATTATTGGACAGATTTAAGAATTCTTCAAAAATGTCACAATAATAACTATTTTTATCTTTTTATGCCACAATTATGATTTGGAGCTTTGCTTTTCTTATTTCATCCAGGCACACCACAACTCATGAATAAAATATGACAAGTTTGATAGCATCCATTGGAGAGGGTTCATCCGTAACAGCAGACGTGCTCAGTGTACAAAGAGCTTTTGTATTCCAACATCCTTTGTCTCTGGGATGGTCTTTTATCTCAAAGAAGGAACACATGCGTTCTCCCACCTCCCCCAGCCCCCTCCCACCACCCCACAATTCCTGCCTTCAGCACAACACCTGAAACCGTGTTTACTTTGTCTTTTAATAAGGACACTTCTAAACAATTAGGGAACAAATCAAAAGACCAAAGGGCGCTCTGCTCACTATGAAACTGTCTTGAAACAACACATCAAGCAATTGACAACAAAGAGACACAATCAGAACCATAAACTAGCGCACAAAGTAGGTGATTTTCCATCTTGAAAATCACTCACGTGACTGCACCCACCTGGCAAGATACTGAAAGCACCCACAAGGTTCTCCTTTGAGAAGTTTCCTCTCCCCAGCAGAGGCTGCCAGGTCCCTTCAAAGTTCAGGCTCTGGCACGTCTTTCAAAGAAATAAATGTGAAAAGGAAAGGAAAGGAACGTGTGGCTCGACAAAACCATCAGCATTTATCATATGGCCCCAGGGACATCAGACTTCAAGTTTCAAGGTTTCATTTTTTAAAGCAAATCTCTGAGCATCTTGTTCTATCACACATATAAAACCGGCCGGCTTCCAAGTTTCCTTCCAAACACAATTTTCCCCCCCAGAGTTTGTTTCAAAATATGTAAGTGCAAAAAGACATTTTAAAGTCACTGCTTGCCCAGAACTTGAAGGATAGATATTTAGACCTCCTAGATGAGCAATTTGCCAAACTTCCAAAGTCGTGGGTTTGTCTGTGGAACTTGACAAACAAAACTGAGATTAAGCTGAGACTATAAAACATTTCTAGCACTCTTCCAGAAAATGAACCCTGGAATCATCCAGCAAGCCAGAATGCAAATGCTTAAGCATATGTTGTTTTCTTGTGTTTACTGGGCAAAATGCACAGCGAGAACTATTTTTGGGAAATTGTAGGTCTACTTTTTTTTTTTTTTTTAACTGTAGCCAGGTACTCCAAACACAGGCAGCCTTTAACGGTACTCCCTTCGGCCCACTAGAACCAGCCAGAGCTTGGGTGAATGGCTACTTCGTTGAGACAGGGGTCTCTCAGGGGGTGTGACCACACTGTCTTATCTAATGCATTGTTGCATTGAACTGCACCCCACCACCTACTGACACTTTATGACATCGGGTGACCCGAAGGGGGTGAGGGGCAGATGAAAAGCGAAATTCTGCTGCCACCACTCGTCGCCCCACACCCCCACTTATATGCCAGACATGCTCGCAGTTTCTACAGCAAGAGAAGTCTGAATACTTGGCAGATGAAAACGGCAGCAGCTTGAAGGCTCGTGAAGAAGAGATCGTTTTTGTTTCCACAAGACAATACACAGTCGTGGTGTCTGGAGTTCTGAGAAGCTGACCAGTTGGAAATGCTGGACTTAGCCTTCCCCTACCTCAGACCTGATATTTGAAAGAGGCCAGATGAGGCCAGGGAATACGGCAGCAGCAGTGAAATCTTTAACAGACACTATCAAGTGAGAATAGACCTCAAACTTCAGGTTTAGTGGTAAAAAGGAAAAAAAAAAAAAAAAGATTCCCAAAGAAGCTGCATGTATACTGATTTTAATAAGAAACCTTGATTTTTTTAATATTATTATTTTTGAAGTTTATTTTTGAAAAGGAGAGCAAGGGAGGGGGTCAGAGAGCAAGGGCATGAGAGAATCCCAGGTAGGCTCTGCACAGCCAGCATGGAGCCCGACACAGGGCTTAAACCCATGAACCATGAGATTATGGCCTGAGCCAAAAACAAGAGTTGGATACTTAACTGACTGAGCCACCCAGGTGCCTTGAGAAACCTTGATTTTTAACTCAACGGATCTCAAAGGGCAAATCTCAAGTTCCTGCCTGAGAGAGCAGGCAGATGACTTCTGTCACCATGGGCCCAAACGGGTCATTCCCTCTCTCCTCCACAGGCCAGCACTACGTTCCACACTCCACCTGACTTCTTCTCCAACCCAGGCCTCGAGGGCAAAGTATGACACTCTTCAGATCTACCTCCCCAGATAAAGTCTAAGGACTCATGGTCTGGGACATGAGACCAATGTGCATTTGTGTCAACTCCAGTGTGCACCCAAATGTTTCTGGGGCTCTCCAATCACAACATTAACAGTAGCTGATCAGTGGCATCCTAGGCATAGCCTAAGAAGCAGAGAATTGGCCACACTCGCCAAGTCAACCAAAACGATGAGTCAGACACACTTCAGAAGATTACAACTACATGCACTCCAGCCTACACCTTTCACTGAGGGCACAGGAAATGTCGGCATTTCTCAATTCGAGTGTTAAATCCCCATTTTCATTTGTGCAAGAGGGCACGGTGGTTGGCCAAGCCGAGACCCAGATGCTATAAACATAAGCAAGCTCTCTCCCCACCCCACACCATATAGCCACTATATATTCTGAGACTTTTGTTTGGCAACTGAGGAAGAAAAAAGAAGAGATTCTTTTCTTGTGACGATGGCAGCCTGAAGGTCGAGAATGAGGATGGCTCCCTCCTCTCCAAGCCTGTGGGCAGGTTTTGAGCATCCACATCTAGGGCAATAAGATGTCACAGGAGATGCGGTGTTTTCTTGAGAGATTTCACGGATTCTGGGCAAATCAAGGATAACCGGGGGCCATGAAACAAAGCATGGAGTGACTGGAATAACAGTGCTTCTCCTACTTTAAGCAAGGAATGACCTGCTCCTTCAATGGACTGGGTCCCAGGCCAAAGCGGGGAGGACAATTATGTCTTTAGGCGGATCAAGTGCCTACTGGATCCATGAAGACTGGCATCTCTGGGGTCCATCATGCACACCATGGGCAGAAGTATTCATTCATAAGGGATTCAGGCAATGACAAGCCTCCCAGCAGACTCCTGAACTTACCACAGAAGAGAAAAAAGAACAGCTTGCCCTATGGTGGATGAAGCTATCCTGAGTGGTGAGGTGCCCTCTAAAGGACCCCAGAAAGATTTGGGGTTCCTGAGATTTTGTGCAGAAAAGGTAAAGGTTCTCCGTGGGCAGAATGGAGTAAGAACGGGTGTTTCATGGGTGTTAACACTATTGTGGTTGCATTAATTCACAGCTTTGTGAATCCTCATGACACTTGAGTCTCCCTTAAAATAAGCCATGAGTGTAGTGATCAACAAGTGTTGGCGATGATGTGGAGAAGAGACACCTTGGTGACTGTTGGTGGGAACGTAAGCTGGTACAATCAGTGGGGAAAACAGTATGGAGGTTCCCAAAACATTACACAGAACTACCATATGATCGAGCAATCCCACTTCTAAGTATATATACATAAAGGAAATTAAATCTGTACCTCAGCGATATCTGCACCCTCATGTTCACTGTAGAAATATTCACAAGAGCCAAGACATGGAAACAACCTAGGTATCTACTGACAGATAAAGAAAATGTGGTGTTTATGTATGTATGTGTGTGTGTGTATTGTATATATACAAGGGAATATTACTCAGCCATAAAAAAGAAAGAAGTCCTGTCATTTGTAACAACATGGATAGGCCTTGAGGGCTTTACACTAAGTAAAATAAGTCAGACACAGAAATACAAATACTGCATGATTTCACTTATCTTAAAAAAACCATGTTCATATAAAGAAAGAGGAGAATGGTGGTCACCAGAGGCTGGATGGGGGGAATGGGTAATTTTGGGTGCAAAGATGCAAACTTCCAGTTACAGGAGGAATCAGTTCTGGGGATCTAATGCAGAGCATGGCAACTATAGTTAACATTGTATTATATACTTGAAAGTTGTTAAAAGAGTAGATATGAAATGTTCTCATCACACACAAAAAAAGATAATCATATGAGATGATAGGTATTAACTAACCTTATCGTGGTGATCATTTTGCAATATATTTATATCAAATCATCATACTGTATACCTTAAATGTACACAATGTTGTATGTCTGTTATAAATCAATAAAGTAAGGGGGAAAGCCATTAGTGGTATTAAGTAGGAGCATCCAACTACTAAAGCATTTCAATGTGGGCTTCTTCCATGAGGACCATGGACGTTTTGAATATCTATGACTCTAGGTGAGCCCAAGGGGGAGTGCTCAACTGAAGTGGAAAATTACAAGAAGCAAATCCTGAAACACCCTCAAATTTCGAATGTGAGGCTTATAAATGGAGGCAGGTTAATGTAAGAGTTGAGTTTACACACAATAAGAAGGGGGGAAGAAGGGAGAAGAAGACAGAGTTTTTCAGGCAGGTCCACATTTGAGACCCAGCTGTGCTACTTACCAACCACATGACTTTTCTGAGCCTCAAGTTCCTCATCTATGAAATAGGGTTAAACTCTCCACCTCGCATATTGTCATGACATATGGCAGGCTCACTATAGATCAGTTCCTTCCCTCATTATAGAATTCCCAGTGACTTTGAGGTATTTATTATTTAGACAAGAGAAAAATAAAACATTACATTTATAGACTCTCACCAGTAAAAAGGACCCCAAAGCAGCAGTCCTCAACTGGGGTGATTTTGCCTCCAGGGGACATTTGACAATGTTTGGAGACATTTTTGATCATTACAACTGGGAGGTGCTACTGACATCTAGGGAATAGAGGCCAAGGATGCTGCTAAACATCATAGAAAGCACAGGACAGTCCCTCACAACATAGAGTTAGTCAGCCCCAAATATCCCTAGTGCCTAGATGAAGAAACACTGCCTTAGAGGACCTCAGACCAAACCTCCCACTAAATCAGGGATTCTCTCTATAATATCTCTGAGAGGTGATCTTCCCAGTTTCTGTTTGAACACCCTCAAGGACAGTACTCATTCCCTCCTGATAACCCCACCCATGTTGAAGAGCTCTAATTCAGAATGTCTCTCCTTAGATTAAACCCAAATAAAGAACTTTCAGCCAATTGGTCCCATGCTGCTCTCTTCTTCTCCACAGGATAAATCGATAAGCCCCTGCATTCGTCAGGTAGCAGGTGTATCGCAGATTCGTAAGGGTTGTCAAGCCCTGGGGAAGAACCAAACGTCAACAGAGTCCCTGTGCTCAGGAAGCTTACATCGTAACCGAGAAGACAGACAGGTGACCAACGTGCGAAATCAGCAGAATAAAAGTAAAATTTTAAGGAATGTACTGAATCTTCCAGGAGAAAGAACTCATCTAATTCAAACTGAGGTCATCCAGGATTAGTCAAGAAAAGATACAGTACGTATGGAGGAAGCTAAAGAGGCTGAAATGGAGGCAGGGGCATCTCTAGCTGACAAGACACGAAGAGCAAAGACCGGCATCATGGAAGTGCAACACACACCAAGGTCAGCAGCAGGATGGACAACGTGTAGAATCAGGAAAGTGATATTGTGAGAAATGAGAACAAAGTGGGTTGGAGTCAGATTCATGGAAGATCTCAAATGCCATGCTGAGAGGTCTGGATTCTTCCAGCCACCCTCTGAATAGAACAGTCGCAGGACAAGTCCTTAGGGAGGATAACACTGGCCACAGCTTGGCATCTGGACCAGAAAAGAGGGAGGTGAGCAATGATATGAGGGGAAATCAGGATGAGGGATTGTTCCGGGTTTTAGGAAGGAAAGAGATGGGCATATGCTCAAGACTGAACTGTGTCCCACCAAGATTCATATGTTGAAGCCCTAACTCCCAATATGATGGTAACTGGAGATGGAGCCTTCAGGAGATAATCAGATTTAGATGAGGTCCTGAGGGTGAGGGTCCTCATGATGAGATTAGTGTCCTTATAGAGCAGACTAGAGAGCTTGTGCTCTGGCCATTTCAATCTCCGTTTCCATTGAAATCTCATTTCAATCTCAACCTCTCTCCGCCCCCCTCCCCTGCCATGTGAGAATCCAGCAAGAACCTAGGCATCTGAAAGCCAGGAAGAGAATCCTCACCAGAACCAAGCCGTGTTGACACCTTGATCTTGGACCTCCCGGCGTCCGAAACTATGAAAATAAAGTGTCATTGTCTAAGCCTCCCAGTGTAATGTACTTTATTACAGCAGCCCCAACTAATACAACATGTTAAGAAGAAGGAAGAATATACCAAAATGTGAAGAACCCACCAGGTTCTGAAGCCAAGAGACATGACTGTAGGCCTCGGGGGAATAGGTAGCTTGAGAGAGATCACCAAGCCTAAAGGAAGAAAAGATAGGTGATGATAGGGTAAAATTCAGGAGGAGAAAGAGCTTCAGAATTTCACTTTGGATAATCCCAAATAGTGAAATACAAGCAGTGAAGTATAGGAGGTATAATTGGGGGTGGAGGTGGGGCAAATGAGAAAAAACAGGATGGTCTGGAGCAGGTGCTGGGGATTCTAGGGGAAGAAACCACGTGGGACAAATAAGCACTAAGGATGAACAAACTGAGCCCAGCTCAGACTAGCTAAGAGGAATTTGAAAGGCTATGAGCAGCTGAGTCTCACCATCCCTGCTGAGCATGGATGGTGGGATTTATCCAAGGCCCCTCTGTGCCCCCGGTGATGGGGCTAGGAGATAAAACCGGGTGGATTCCATTTGGGATGATGAAACATTTCAGAAACAGTGGTGATGACTGCACAATACTGTGAATGCAATTTAATGCCGCTGAACTGTACACATTTAAAAAACGACAATTTTACATTATACTACCAAAAAAATCGTACACAAAAAAAGTGGATGGAAAGGAAAATGGAGCCAGGGAAGGAAGGAAAGAAGAAAAAAGAATGATAGGAAAGAGTGCCAGAGGGAAAAAACAGTTGGAAGAGAAACAAAGAGAAAAAAGGAAAAGGAGAGGAGGGAAGGATTTAAGGCTGGGTTATCCTTCCCCAAAACACAACTCCACCACCACTGTCACCTGAGTCCTTTCTCTTCCGGTCTCAATAAACAATCTCCAATTACTCCAACAGCATAGCTTTTATACACCTCACCCTGGCCCGTCCCACTGTTCCCGAATTCATTCAGTGTGTGAATTTTCCCCATACAATGGAGGGCCTAGACCTCAATATACTTGCCACATGGCACATGCAGATTTCTCACTGAAGGCATTTCTGCAGTGTCTGGAGGGGTATTTGGCAGTGTTGAGAGATACTTTAGGCTTCACACTCAGGAGGAAGTGCTACTGGCATCAAGTGGGTGGAGGCCAGGGATGCTGCTAATGCACAAAACACAGTAGCAACCGCCACCAAAATAAAGTGTCTGGTTCACAGTAAGTCTGCTGTAACACAAATGTTATCTCCCACGATCTGGACATTATGTTCCTACTAAGGTAGCCTAAGACTGATGACATAGATCCTTCTGGCTCATACTAAATCGAGCTGATGAAAAACCCCAGGCCTTTTTCACATGAACTGTTCTCTAGATAGGCTTGTTCTTCTGTAACAGAAGCTCGGAGACACCAGGAAGCACTTTCTATTAGTTCCTATGAAATTCCACCCTGTCAGTTTTGCTCCGGGTTCCAGCCTGTGGAGATACTGAGAGCCCGGTTTCTGACAGTGAAGACGTGATTCCGCCCAGCTCCTTATCATACTCCAGCAGCAGCTCCCACGGAGGGGATTGCACACGGGTTCTACACGGCTTAGAGTCGGGGGAAAGGAGGGTTCAATTTATGCTGGTTTGCAGCATTCCATTCAGCTGCTTTCCTGCTTGCTTTGCTCAAGATGGTGAAGTGGGGGAGCACCCCAGGTAGGGGCTGACGTCTAGGTGAGAGCGTCCCTCCATCATCCCTCCTGCCTCCTCCACCTTCCTACACAGCTCACCACCAGACACACAGCTTCTTCCCTGCCCTGTGGGCCAAAGAAGGAACCAGAAACGGCTGAGGTGTGTCAGGCCAGAGAAGTACATGTACATGGCTTGGGGAGTCAGGAGACTTGCTTCCTCATCTCTCTTGGGGTGCAGCAAATATCTGTATGGGTGAAAGAGCATAAGGGTGTTGTTCTTTATTGTCAACAGAGCCATGATTCTGAACTTTCCACAGAGTCTAAAGAAACAGCCAAATCCACAGAAAGTTCCGTGCCATGAGGCACTGTCAAATGTAACTCTCTAAAATGACAAATCTATGGAGAGAAGATTACAGAAATTAGATTCACTGTAATTTTGAAAACCGAATTTTTATGTTGCAATTGATTGTGCTGTATCCATTACATTATTTTCCTTTAATGTCAGTATAAAGCAATTGTGCTTTCTTGGAAAGGGTTGTTTTTGTGGATTTTCTTTATTGAGATTGTGGTTTTCCTTTCTTGATGTGATCAATGTCTTTTCTTAGTGAAATATTGACAGAATGAATAGATGGAAGTTAATATATTTGCATCCTTACTTGGCAAAAATAAAAAGTTGAAGACCCTGCATCATTTCCTAAATGTTTCCAGCAACTTTACCAAACTGTGAAACCCAAATGTTTGATAAGTAAATTATGATGTCTTTATCCATGTCATTGACAAAAAACACCAGCCCAGAAAGATTTACATACAAAATCAGACAGCATGGCCCCGGGGACCACCCTTTAGGTCAACATTGATTTATGAATCAACACTTTTAGAATATGTTTGTTCAAGAAACTATAAATCCACCCAACTATATTATCAACAAGCTCACACTTAATGATCTTGCGTGAAGAATACCCAGAGAGACTGTGCTAAAGGCCCCACCAAAATCAAAGTACCCTTGTCTGCAAGATAACAATGGATAAAATTGGTCAAGAACACAGAGGTAATTGTATTTTTTTTCTGCTTATCATGCACGTCCTCCCTTTTTAAGTAACTACACCATGATTTTCCTTTAGAGAAGCATCACTCATCAGCTTTCTATCTATATGGTCAAGTGTTGACTACACCCACAATAGCATGAGCAGACATGTGACCCAGACCTGGTGAATCACCATCATCCAGCCTCCTGAAACACAGCATTTGCCTCAGGGATGGGGCTATAACCCACAACAGTTCAATGAGACATAGTTTAAAAAAAAAAACTTTTGTTTTACTTATTGACAAAAAAGAGGCACCTTTCCACTAAGGTTCTGGAAAGAATGTGATATAAGCCTGGGGTCCTAGGAATCACAATCCTCCTCAGAGGAGCAGTTGACTTAAACACAGCCAGTTCAAAACAGAGCAGAGCTAAGAGATGAAGAGGAAATGAGATTAAGTCATTATGACATCAATAAAGCTCTTTAATCCAGGAGGACTCAAGCCACTTCTTTCTCTAACTTTGGTTACATGAGCCAATTAAGTTTCTCTTTTTTACTTAAGCCCTGAATTGGCTATTGATCTACTGCAAGTACAAAAGGTTGGCCCGAACATAAGATTCTTTTAAAAATGTCAGTTTCACAAGTCTTATCGTTTCATTTATCACAATGCACCTGTTCCAGGCACTGTGCTAAACTCAGAGATAACACAGAGAATAAACGTGGCCCTGGCCTTTAAAGAGGTAGTTAAAGGAGGCAGAAAGCGAAGGACACAAGTTCCAAAAAGAAATATGTGGTCAGGGCTAGTGTTAAATATAGTTAATGGGGGCCCACACAGACCAAAGTGAACAGGTTCTGCCTTTCTGGGCCCAAGAAGCCATCAGAGAAAGGTAACATTTGACAGATTCTTGAACCAGCTCCAGGGGGAGTCAACTATTTCTCTTATGTTCCCATCTGTTTAATGAAAAAAGAAATCTAGAATTCTGCCAAGAAGAGATATTAAGATCACTAAGCTATGCTTTCTGGAATCCACAACTTCTCCATTAAAAATAATAATAATCAGGGCACCTGGGTGGCTCAGTCAGTTAAGCATCTGACTTTGGCTCAGGTGTTGGTCTCATGACTTGTGAGTTCAAGCTGCACATCGGGCTCAGAGCCTGGAGCCTCTTCAGATTCTGTGTCTCCCTCTGTCTCTGTCCCTCCCCTGTTCACACTCTGTCTCTCTCTCCTTCAAAAATAAATAAACATATAAAAATAATAATGATGATGATGACGATGATATTTATCTAGCCCTTAACCACCTCTCTCATTCTCCATGAGTTCCCTAAGATCACAGGACAGAGGCTGGATGATCAAAACTAAATCTGTCATATTTCTCTGAATGAGATTGCTCTGAGCCTCAGGGCTAGAACTTGTTTAAAGCACTTCAAGGCTCTGTCCATTTCATAACTAAATTGGGCTATAATTTTCCCTTATTCCTATTTGGTCAACACTGCCCTATATAAAGATCACTTACTGAAATGAAAGTGTCTCTGTGTCATCTGCTAATTTTATATTTTCTATTCCAAGCATAGTCCCCATGCCTACCTTTTTCTTTTACTTCTCCCAGACCCAGTTGATGGTAAGATCTTAAAGCCATGGTAACTTTTGGTACATGAGGCATACCTCTGAAATCTTCTGTTTAAAGTGCAGTAATTTGGGTAAAGAATAATTTTGTGGTCACACCAGCTACACCTTTAGTTAATAAAGAAAACTCTTGGTGCGCCTGGGTGGCTCAGCAGTTGGGCGTCTGACTTCAGCTCAGGTCATAATCTCATGGTTCGTGGGTTCGAGCCCCACATTGGGCCCTATGCTGACAGCTAGCTCAGAGCCTGGAGCCTGCTTCAGATTCTGTATCTCCCTCTCTCTCTGACCCTCCCCTGCTCACGCTGTCTCTCTCTGTCTCTCTCTCTCTCTCTCTCAGAAATAAGTAAAACATTAAAAAAATTTTTTAAAAAGAAAACTCTCAAAGAAGTGTCAGTTTTTCTTTGCCATTTTAAAAGACGTTTATAAGTTTTTGACCTCCCACAGTCCTGCTGTTGAAATAGCTGCTCCTGAAGCTGCCTAAAGCTAGAGCTGGCACCAGATCTTCTCAATAGACACAGGAAAAGCTCTTCACAAAAATGCAACAGCCATTTATGATAACAGGAGGAAAAAATCTCTTTGCAAATAGATCTTAAAAGTTCTCATCACAAGAAAATTCTGGAACTATGTATGGTGACAGATGTTAACTAGTCTTGTTATGATCATTTCGCAGACCTACAAATATTGAATCATGTACACCTGTAACTAATATGTTATAGACCTCTATACTTCAAAAAAACTCTTAGCAAACTGGGATAGATGATAATGTCCTCATTCTGATACAGGGGATCTACTAAATACATACACACATACATACATACATAAACAAGCATACGCACATACACACGTGCATACACATACATAAACACATGCATACACACATACGCATGCATGAGTGCATACATGTGTGCACATGTATGCATGCACACATATATAAACATGCCTACACAAATACATCCATGCATACATACATACATATAGGTAACACCAAACAATGTAAAACATTGCTTTCCTTCTAAGATTGAGACTCAAATGTTCAGCATCCCTTCTATTCAGCATTGTTCTGGAAATTTGAATCAGTGTAAAAAGGCAAGTAGGAAATCAAAGACCAAAGACTGAAAAGAAAGAAGTAAAACTGCCATTATCAACAGATGACGTCATTATAAATAAAGAAAACCTTATAGAATATGTGAAAGGAAAAAAAACTGAATAAGTGGATGTATCAAGGTATCAAGATAAGTGATCAATGTATAAAAGTGAATTGCAATTCTATAAAATAGCAACAAACAATTAAAAATAAAAGTTAAATAGTATTACATTTAAAGTAGAAAAAACTCCAACATCAAAGAATAAATCCAATGAAAGATGTGCAACACCCTTACACTCAAAATTATAAAATAATGATGGGCAATAATAAAGAACCCAACTGATAGAGAGATACACAATGTTCACTGATTGATTCATTGAAAACTCAGTGTTTTTAAAATATGAATTATCCCTTTAAATAAAATTTTAAAAAAGAAAGAAAATGCACTTTAAAAAAAGATATGCATTATCCCAACTGATACATACATTTGATACAATCCATGTCAAAATGCCAGTAGAATTGTTTCAAGGGGAAAAAAAAAAAGAATTGTTTGAAGAAATTGAAAAACTGATGCTAAACTATGAATTAAAATGAAAAGGATCCAGAATTACCAACCAATCATGAAAAAAACAACAAAGTTGGAATTACTACACTATCTGACTTCAAGACTTACAATAAAAAAAGAAAAAAGACTTACAATAAAGCTGCAGTAACGAAAGGAATGTATGGTGTTACCCTAAGAATAGAGCTATGGATGAGCGGAACAGAATGGAGAATACAGAAACAGACCCACACGTACACAGTCAAGTGACTGTTGACAAAGTCACTAAGTCACTGTAAGAGGAAAAGCACAGTGTTTGTAACAGATAGCAACAGAACATCTAGATATCTGTATTTTAAAAATGAACCTCAACTTTTATCTCCCACTACACACAAAAAGTAATTCAAGATGCAGCACAGACCTACACATAAAAGCTGGAACCATAAAGTTCCTAGAAGATAAAATTACCTCATAACTTAAGGCAAAAGGATTTCTTAGACAAGACACAGAAAAGCAAACCCCAAAAGAAAAAAAATATCTTGGACTTCCTGAAAATTTAAAATTTCTGCTCATGAAAGCACCCATAAGAATATGAATAGGTAAGCCAGAGACTGGCAGAAAAATATTTGCAATGCATATATCTGACAAAGAGCTTATAACCGGAACATATAAAGAACTCATTAAAGTCAATAATTTAAAAAAACGGTAATGGCTAAAAGACCTTGATAGCTCACAAAGATATAGGAAAGGGACACACATACACACACACACACACACACACACACACACACACACATCCTCAACATCATTAGTCATCAGAGAAATACAAATTAAAACCACAATAAGATGCTATTAAATACACTTTAGAATAGCTAAAGTCTAAGGGACTGACAATACTAAATGTTGGCAAAGGTAGTGAGCAACTGGACCTCTCATACTATGTTAATGGGATGGAAAAATGAACAAGCACTTTAGAAAGCTCTGTGGTGATTTCTTTTTTTTTTTTTTTTTTATGTTTATTTATCTGTGAGAAAGACAGCATGAGCAGGGGAGAGGCAGAGACAGAGACACAGAATCTGAAGCAGGCTCCAGGGTCTGAGCTGTCAGCACAGAGCCGAATGCAGGGCTCGAACTCACAAACTGTGAGATCATGACCTAAGCCAAAGTCAGACACTCAAGCTCAACCGACTGAGCCACCCAGGCAGCCCTGGTGATTTCTCTTAAAGTTACACTTACCCTCTGACCCAGCAATTCCACCTGTAGATATTTACCCAAAAGAATTGAAAATATATTCATATAATAGAAGACTAATTGGCAATAAAAACATACCACTGATGCATGCAACAACATAGCTGAATCTCAAAAATATTATGTTGAGCAAATGAAACCACATACAAAAATATACATTTGGTATGATGCTATTTGTCTGAAGTCTGAAGACAGGCAAATCTAAGCAGCTAGGCAGGATGGGGAGTGGGGGTTGTTAATGGAAATTTCTATATATCTTGTTTTTGGGTGATGGTTTTATGGGTGCATACAACTGTAAAAACTCATCAAACTAAATTAAGATCTGTTCATTTAACTGTATGTTAATTATATCTCAATTTACCAAAGAGAAAAAATAGCACAGGGAAAGTGGATTTTCTTTGCTGTTTTCCAAAAGATGTTAATTTCTAGTCCACCATAGTCCCTGATGTTTATTATACTCCAAGACATCACCTAATCCCATCCCTGATCTCAAATGTAACCAAATCAGGAATCGTCACTCGATCAAGGTCAAACATCCTCGGGATAGCTGAATCACACAACAATCTTGCATTATTTGTAATTATTTATTATCTATCTTTCCCATGACATTATACACTGCATGAGAATAGGGACTTTGTTTGGCTCCCTATTCTAGCTCTATTGCCCATAATAATTTCTGAGACAGAATAGGCCTTCAGTAAATATATGTCAAGAAGAAGATGGATGGATAGATAAGAGGGAAGGAAGGAAGGAAGGAAGGAAGGAAGGAAGGAAGGAAGGAAGGAAGGAAGGGCAGACAGAATTAAAATATATTTGAAGATTATCTAGTCCGGTTCTTTCCACGAGTATATAAACGAGAGGGAGTCAGGGAAATTTAGTAATTTGAGATCAAGGTCACACAGCCAATGGCAGAATTCATAACAGATCTCTCAGCTGGTAACAAGAGGCACACCAGAGGAGATATGTTCTCTTCTGCTGCTATACATTGTGGTGTTTACATGTGACGCCTGGAAAAGCAGTAACCTTCTTGCATGCATGAGGAAAGAGAAACCAACGTGCTGAGAATGGTGGAATAAAAAGATGCAGGGGGAGAGGAAACCTTGATTTTGATGTCACTGAGCTACTGAACTCACCAAGGAGCTTCGCTCCTTTAGGATTTTTTGTTGTATCAGATAATAAGTACGCCTTCCTTTTTATTTAACCTAGTTGAGTGTTAGCTATATAACTTGCAGTCAAAATATGCAAAACTTCCACAAGAGGCTTGAGAAAATAAGAGGCATTCAAGGAACTGAAGCAGCAACGTGGCTGGAGTGAGGAGAGCAAAGGGAAAGCAGTAAGACACTCCTAGGCAAGAAGGCAAGGCCCATATCACACAAGCCATCAAAGAATGATGGTTTTATCCCAAGCGTGATGGGATGCCATTGAAGGAACACTAGGTTTTCTAACTCCACCATGCATAAGCTGGAAGAAGATATCTTTGGCCATGGAATAAGGGTTTTGCATCTGGGCTAATATGCTGTAGCCTTGCCTCTTGGTATAAACTCAACCCATTTCGGGTAATGGCAAGAGTAAGGAGAACAATTGGTTCTGAGCAATCTAACCTATCAAAAAAGTCTCTAAGAGTCTAAACTCCGTCACGTCCCAGACTGGCCTTCCCTTCATGCACTGAAGCCAACAGACGGGACAGATAAGGGCATATGGCCACTGACAATTACACAAGCAAAGGAAACCACACGTAGCTACCAGGATCAAGAAGGGCAGATGCTCACAAACCAGTTTTCCAGTAAAATCCAGATCTCTTTTATCTCCCTCTGATCATGAAATCTCAGGTATTGTCCTCTGAGAGGTACAGCCTCGAATGGTATGACTATGGTGTTGACTTCTGTCATGAGGATGGACCAAAGTCCTTTCAAAGGTTCTTTCCACCCTTCAGAGTAAATGGTGCACAACCAGAAACAAGCCACACTGGAAGCTATATGTCTCAGATATCCAGGATTTCTACCTACTAAAACCACCCAGACAAATAAGTAATCTAAAAATGGGTGAGTGGATCAAGAAAACTGGTCTAAAATCATCCAAGTGGTATCATGTAAATAAAACTTCACTCTCAATATCTTTATCTGAAAGCCCCACTTGGCATGCATGACAGACTCAGGAAAGGGCATTGCTTAATAGTACCTGAAATAATGAAAACCACTATTTACTGAGTGCCTACTGTGTGTCACATGCTTGGATTCCTTACTACACACCTAAAGAGGAGAGGCTATAATATCTCTACTTTGCAGATGAGGAGTTAGAGGTCAGACTGGTTAAGTTACTTGCCCAAGACCACTGACCTAGTAAGTGGACAGCTGGATTTGAACCTAGATCTCTTTGACTCCAAACTGCATCTTTCCATTAGTCCATGACACCTAGAATTCTCTTTTTTTTTAAGTTTATTTATTTTGTGAGAGATAGTGCAAGCATGGGCAGAGCAGAGAGAGAGAGAGAGAGAGAGAGAGAGAGAGAATCCCAAGCAGGCTCTACACTACTGCACTGCCAGCAAAGAGCCTGATGCGGGACTCAACCTCATGAACCATGAGATCATAACCTGAACCAAAACCAGGAGTTGGACGCTTAACTGACTGAGCCACCCAGGTCCCCCTTTGCCACCTAGAATTCTTGAAAAGTTCAGAGAATGTTCTCTATTCCCAACAAACTTCAATCTATGGATTGTTGTAAGAAGTAAGATCAAAGGTCTCCTAGACCTGTGCTTCACTCTCTGCCAAATGACACTGCTGAAAGATAAGCCCCGCCTGTGGCCACAGTCCACATGACCGGATCACAGTCTTCCCTAACTCAGGAGATGTATATCTAGTGGATTGGTGATACCAAGGGGTTTTTCAGTTTGCCATGAGAAGTAAAGACTAGACCTTGGAGACCAGGATCCTAGAAGTGCAGAGTTCAAGCCCCACCTCTGATTTACTGAACTAGAATCTACATTTGGCAAGATCTCCATAAGTTTCAGATGCACATTCAACTTTGAGAAGCATGATTCCAGCATATATGTCCCTTAGGGACCTTGTAGAAAGGGGTGATTGGTTGATCAGAGAATTAGGTATTCTTCAGTTCCCTGGCCAGATACCCCATCCAATCCCCATGAGTACAAGGTACCAGAACTCCAGGAGTTAAGAAAGGTTTATACAATACTTAGAGTACTCTATGTCAGAATTAACCTTGATGGGTTTGGGTAGCTTCTCTGTATTTTTTTGAGGTACCCAACACCTTCAGAAGTCACTCTCTAAGGAAGCCCCAATCTCTGGAGAGTTCGTAGAGATATCAACAGAAATGAAAAGAAAGATTTTATCATGGTGGCTTGACAGGGAGGATTCCAAGATGCTTGTGCTCCTTTATTTCCTATTCAGGGATATTAAATAGGTCCTGATGATGTCCATGGACTTCAGTCAGTTCAATCACAATGGGAAGGCAGCAGCCTCTATAAACAGAGAAGAATGGAAACCCTTCTACTGAGTGATGCTCTGTGACACGTTCTTGAGTTGAGAGAGAAAAAAGCCTAGTGGTGGTGGCACAAGGCAGTTCCAGGAGTCAAAGGTACAAAGTCTGTAACTGGAGTGCCAACTCAGAATAAGACCCAAGGCACAGGAAGAGCACCACTGGGGGCATGAAGGCCTCAGGGGTTAATGTGTGCAAGAGAAAGCTACTGTTTGGGCTTTGGAATGAGAACATCAGAAACCCATAAAGGACTGGAACAGCTTAAAAATTGGTTTTTGTCTAGGTGCCTGGGTGGCTCAGTCGGTTGAGTCCAACTTTGGCTCAGGTCATGATCTCACAATTCATAGGTTCCAGCCTTGCATCAGAGTCTGTGTTGACAGCTTGGAGCCTGACACCTGCTTCTCTCTCCCTCTCTCTCTCTCTCTCTGAAACTGGTATCTGCCTCTCTCTCTCTCTCTTTCATCCTTCTTTCTTTCCTTCTTTCTTTCTCTCTCTTTCTCAAAAATAAATAAATAAACATTTTTTTAAAACTTTTGGTCTTGAAGTCGAAATAGGAAGAACGGGAAAGAGAGGAGAAAAGGAGGGTGAAGAACGCAGTATCAGCAAACAGGTCTTAAAGTGACAGAGAAAGAACAGAAGAAGCAGGTTGAAGCCATTTCGAAAAAGTTAAACCTGCAGAAAGGTGGGAAAGAAACACCAGAGGAAATTGAAAAAGAAACATTAGAAAAAGTAGATTCACGTTCCTTTTCTGTAGGCAAAGAGGTGCTGGCAAAAGAATATTCCTGACACTGACACGCTGACCCAGAAAAGTTACTTAAGCCTGCAGAAATCAAATGCTGCGGAAACGTGAAATCGGTTTGTGCTACAGCCTGGGCACCGGCACCCACAGAATCTGTGAAGGGGCATCAGGAAAGGACTCCTGGATGGAAGGTATTCCAGGGCCAGCGCCGTCGGGCCCTGAACGGCATCACGGGGCTAAGAAAGCTTCACGATCCTGCAGGTTTGGGAAATGACACAAGTGAGAGGAGAAAGCCTGGGGACAGGGAAATGCGGGGCTACTCACAGTCACCTGTCAGACACAGGCGCTCACGATCCTGGCAAAGGCAGAGACTGCTCAGACCTCCTGCACCCCCAAACACCCTTGTCCATCCCTGCTTGTGCAGCGCCAGTAAAGCTCAGGGTAAGATTGGGAGCATGAAGTGGGGAGCCCGTCTGCCTGGACCAGCCCAGCCACTCCCAGGCTGAGTGACCTTGGACAATAACTTCTGGAAAAAGGAGGTAATGATAGTTGGCATCTGGTAGGGTTGTTATTGGGGGGTGGGGGGTACTGAGTGGGCTAGAAAAGGCCTGGCATACAGTTAGCAATCAGTAAGTGCTGGCTCTTCTTGCCTCACTGTGACATAAATCCCATGAGGGCAGGGATGAGGGTCTGTGACTGCTGTACCTGGAACAGTATGCAGCAAGTGGTAGTTGCTCAACAAATATTTGTTGGGGGAATGAATGGTTTGCACTGTGACTCTTCCTCCGAGTACATAGGTAGTGCCTGGGGGTGAAGTCTATCGGGATTACTGTTTCATTGTCTCATTGTCTCATTGTCTACTTGGAGTGAGTCCTTTAAAAACCACCTGGGTTGCTCAGTCATTTAAGCATCTGACTCTTAATGTTGGCTCAGGTCATGAGCTCATGGTCCATGGGTTCAAGCTCACATCGGGTTCCGCGCCTTTTACCTTGGGATTCTGTCTCTCCTTTTCTCTGCCCCTCACCTACTTGTGCTCTATCTCAAAATAAATAAATGAACTCTAGAAAATTAAATAAAAATAAATAAACAAAAGCCCCCTCCCCGCCAAGACCACTTGAGTTTTCTGGACCGTTTCACAACTTCCTTCCTCATTCCACCCGCCACCAGACACAAATCATCTGCAGACACAAATCACCTGCAGAAGGAAAGATCCCTTCCTTGCCCCCCCGCCCCACATCCATTACCATGACTGGCAATTACCCAGCCGAAACCCCCTCCCAAATCCTAGTGCACATCAGTTGAGCAAGAGGCCCCTTCCCTTCTCGAGGTTTCTAAGAAGGCATCGGCAAGAGAATGACAGAAATGTGAAAGTGCTTTTACCATGCCACACAGCTCCCACTGGCTCTGCCTCAACAGAAAATGTAAATACGGGCAGACAGGCACCTGGGTTTTTGTCTGCTGGGATCATTTAAGAAGCTACAAAGCACAGCAGGAAGCCAAGAGACAGCCTTCATTTATGGTGAGCACTCGGCTCCCAAGAAGCAACCTGACAATGTGGTATATGTCCTGCCCGTCCCCGCATACAGCACGGGGGACAGAGTGACATGGATGCTACATGAGTTCACTCTCACCCAAGGGCTGTCCCCTCTGCAGGCCTCACTAGGCAATGTCAGCGGACCCTGGGGCTGGGCAGGGGGTGGGGGGCAAGCGCAGAGGGCGTGCTTTCTACAGGTCCAGGGTACAGGCGGTACATCCAACAGAGCTCTTCACTTACTATGCTGCCAGTAAGTAGCCAAGATTGTGTGACTACTGAGCACTTGCACTGTGGCTAGTACAGCTAAGAGCTGTACCTCATATTTTATTTAATCTGCATTAATTTAAATTTAAATGGCCACCATATAGGACAGCACAGCTCTAAGTCCTAAAAGAGCCCTTGAACCTCTGTTCTCAGTTCTGACATCTCAGGGAGCTCCTTCCCCCATGGAAACCACACTTACAACATATATGCTAATTTAAGCAAAATCTGGCTGCCCTTCTGGGGTTAAGGGCCAAGTGCGCTGTCACTCCCAGAAATAAATTTATAAGCCCCACCCCCCACATCTCCACAGCTCTTAATGAGTTTATTAACTAGATATTACCTAGGGGCAATGCATAATACCCTGGGAAACAGGTGTTATTTCCCCCACTTGTAAAGTGGGGAACATGGTGAAGGTCATAGACCATGAAGTTAGCTTTGGCAAGGCTGGGACTTGAATCCAGATCCAAGTCCAGAGCCCAGGCTACTAGTCAACTTTACCAGAGAAGAACGAAGGAAACAAGAAACAGCCTCTTTGAAAATATGAAATTTTCTTAGAAGACGATGAGCAGCAACGTGACCCAGATTTTGATTCCACAGAAGCTCAGACCATTCTCCCCCAGGACCCTGTGTCTACACTGAAGCACTCCCACTCAGAACCATCAGTAATTCCCCATCACCTGCTCTCTCTGGGAGCCCCTCCCCCGGCAAAACCTGACAGCACCTCAGGTCCTCTCCCATTCATTTACTCCTTCGGTCTGTCAGCACTGAGCACCTCTGTGTGCCAGCTCTCTGCCAGGCAAAAGCAGCTCTGCCCAGAATGTCTCCTGCCTGCTTTTCAATCTGATGAAACGTCTCCCACCTGCCAAGGCTCAGAGCATCCTCTTCCGGGATGCTTTCCTGGAGGAGAGAAGTCCCCCTCTCCCCCCACCCCATCTTATCCTCGGTTTCACCTTCCTCACATCAGTTACATGCAATCAACCCAGGACCGGAAGCAGATGATTCTCCTGACATATCATCAGGCGGTCAATCGTACCCTAATGCTAGGTCACATGCCTACATCATTCCCATCACTGCATCTCATCACATAGGCTTTTTAGCATCTCAAAGCATTGCAAGAAGGGTGAGCACAGGACAATGAATTATTCTGGGAGAGAGACCACATTCACATAACTTTTTTACAGTATATTATCATAATTGTATTTTATTATTAGTTCTTGTTGTTAGTCTCTGACTGTGCCTAGCCTAGAAGTTAAACTTTATCAGGGGTATGTGTTTATAGGAAAAACAGTATGTATAGACACAAACAGCCACCAGAGGTCCTAGAACATATCCCCCACAGATAAGGAGATGCTATTGTACACATATGCATGCCTATGTGAATGCACACACATGCACACGCACACACACACACTGCAGTAGAAATATCTGCTATGGTCTTACAATCCTATTACATTTCCTCACACTGCTTACAGTCTGTATAAATAACCCTCTCTGCTACTCAACAGAGTGCTTTACATTGCTTCATTTATTTAACAAATACTATACCAATTGCTAGGATACAGCAATTGAACACCAAAAAGAATCTAAACTCACGGAGCATATATCTAGTGTGGAAGAACAACATCAAAGAAATTCACATATAAATATAAATGATAATTCCTGATGGTTCCAAATCAGAGCATTGCACAGTGCCTAGGAAATAGCAGCTCTTAATAAATATTTGATTTGTTCCCACTCTGAATTTTTGCACTTGGAATATTTATCACAGAACCATGTAGAGTAGTCCATGGAAATGGTAAAATGAATAATAATGTGAATCATGACTGACACTTAACATTTTGTGCAAACTGCTTGCTAATGCCTCGGCAAGAATCACACTCCTTAATCTTTACAGCAGTCCTAAGACGTGAACACCACTCTTACCTCCCTGTCTTACAGATGGGAAAATTAAGGCACAAAGAAGTTAAAGAACTTGCTCAGGGTCGTATTCCTTTTGAGCATTATCATGTGTTCAGGGATTTCTCAAAACGACTTATATCAGAGGAGATTGGGCTCATTTAGGGTGGTACCATGAAAGACTCGAAACAATTTATATCAACTGATGCCAGTAACTGTTGCTCTTTTATAAGTGAATTGCCCCACCATGACCACTTTTTGGGATACCCGAAATATATCTGAAAGCAGATACACCAGGGCCATTGTGAAGCTACTCTGCCCCAAATTTTGTAATTAGCTGCATCCAGGGAGGTCTGGTTCCTTTCAGTGGAGAACAACATTAGAGTTCAGACAGACTTAAGAGCCTGCATGAGTTCTGGGGGGGAGGGGGCTAAAAAATGAGTAAGAAAATAACTGGGGAATGGAGGTGTGGTGGAGGGAGAAAAGGTCTAGACAGTATTCACTTTTGCTTTATACACTTCGTTGCAGTTTTTAAATTTTACAGTTTAAAAAATTAATACAGAATACTCTATAAAGTAAATAAACTATTGCACATTTTACACAACGGCCATTGGAGCGCAGCCTGGAGAACTCCTGTGGACCAAATAGATCACGCTCTTCTCTGGAGAAGGAGAAAAGCCAAGAAGTTTCTAGAACTTAAAGACCATTTCCAAACCGTGGGGGGGGGGAGGGGTCAGCTTCAACCCTGGGCTGAGTACCCAACCTTTTTCCTGCCTTGGGGGCAGCTTGGAATCTATGTTTGTGCCAGACCTGTGTAGTAATGGGTGGCCCTCTTCAGCCCGTGAATTCTTGGAGCTGTTGGGGCAAAGACAGCCCCCATGGGAGAAGCTCTAACCCCTACCTCATGCACCCACTGTGAGGGCATAGAGAGCACCCGAGGAAGCATGCTTTATCACATCATATCACCCCATTTTATTTTCTTCTATTTTATACCTTCTTCTCTCACCTCAAATCTCCATTCTCCATGCCCTTGGATGATGACCTCAATGAGAAAATTTTTTAAATGACCTCATCTTTGCACCTGTGAGATTGCCAGCCTCAGGGCCGTATATTCACTATCCTCTGTTTGCATCATTCTCTCTGCTTGGTAACCCTTCCTGCTGCCAAGGATCAGTTCGCCCTGCTCCTAACATCAGTCCCTCTGCTCACATATGGGATTGCAGCCCCTGTCACTTCTTCTAGGACCTCCCTCGTGCTCTCAGCCCCCTTCTCTCCTGCATCATTCTTAACTGCCTCAACGATAGAGTTCCTACCCATTTCCAAGTACAATATACTATCTCCTACCTTGAAACAAAACAAAACCTCTCTAGACCCCAAATCACCTTGAAGCTGCTGCCTCTTTCACTGTTCTTTACAACAAAATCTGGTAAAACACTTGCCTATACTTGCACTCTCTGCTTCCTTACCTTCCTTTCTTTCTTAGACGTAACCCCAAACAAGCCTTTTTTCCAGCCACGCCATTGAAACTGCTCTAGTCAAGGCTAAGAAAAGATGTTTATGTTGCCGAATTCACTGGACAAGTGTTGGTCCTCATTTGCATCAATCCTCGGCAGCATTTGACCCAACTATCGACCACTGTCTTCTTCAACATTCAGCGTCCACTGCAAAACACTGAGTTTTCCTCTAAGTTCCAGGCTGGTTCTTCTCTGCCCCATTTGCTGACTCCTCCTTCTCCTCCTGATTGTAATTGTCGGAGGGATCCAGGGCTCAATCTTTGGACCTTGTCTCTGTCTACGCTCATTCCTCAACCCTCAATTTGAATCTGCACCAGAATTATCTGGAGGGCTTGTTAAAACACACGTCACAGGATCCTCACGCAGAGCTTCTGATTCAGTCAGTCTAGGGAAGCGCTTGAAAATCTGGGTTTCTAACAAGTCCCCAGGTGCTGCGGCTGGTGGTAGGCCAGGGACACCAGTTTGAGAGACTGTCCCAAATGATCTTATCACCCTTCACCTCAGGCCACATTCGTGCTGACATCCGGAAATACGCCTCCAGCCCTACCTCTGCCCTTAACTCTGGACTTCTGGAACCCAGTGCCTCCCTCACATCTTCTTGTTCACATCCAGTAAGCTCCTCACACACAACATGACCTAATAGGACCAAATGAAGACATCCATGGGTCTTCCCAACAGCAATACTGAGGAGGCAGCCTGGACCCCACCAGGTCCCTCGTGCCCATACTCAATCCATCGCAGGTTCACAAATCCTCGGGTCTCTACCTGCAAAATACACCCCAAACCTGAATGATATTCCTCCTGCATGATATCCTAGTCAAGGCCATCACCTCCCTTGTACTCCTGCAAACAGCTTCCTCGCTGATCTCGCTAGGACACTCCTGGCCCTCTGCATTTTATCCTCCACAGAGCAGCCAGTCGTATTTCAAAAATGCCAATCGGGGTCCCTGGATAGCTCAGTCAGTTGAGTATCCAACTCTTAATTTCGGCTCAGGTCATGATCCTCGGGTTGTAGGTTCGAGCCCCGCATGGGGCTCCTCGCTGAGTGTGGGGCCTCCTTGGGATTTTCTCTCTCTCCCTCTGTTCCTCTCTCCCTCTGCCCCTCTCCCCAGCTCACATGTGCTCTATCTCTCAAAAGAAAAAAGTACCAATCATATATCACTGCCCAGCTCATTATCTTCCAACTGTTTCTCACCCCTGGAAAATAAAACTCAAACTCCTTTCCATACTTTCCAAGGCCATTTCTGATCGGCTCTTGCTTCCCCCTTTGACCTTCATTCCTGCTCCTCTCACTCTCACCCTCCCCGTGTCAGTCACACTGATCTAGACTTGCCTCTAACTCAGCAAGCCTGAAGCTTTTGCACCTGTAGTTCCATCTACCCAGAATGCTCTTCCACCAGTTATGATGTGGCTTCTTCCATCACTTCAGGTGCAGGTCTCCGCTCTAATAATATCAATTTCTTCTGAAGGCCTTTTCTGAGCACTTGATCTAAGCAGCACCCTCTTGTCACCTGTACTCTGCTATCTTTTTTTTTTTAATTTTCATAGCACCTACCACTAGCTAAACTTTATTATATATTTCTTTGTCTACCGATTAATTGACTGTGTCTCCACCAGAATGCAAAGTCCTTGAGGGTAAAGATTGTCTCCTTCCTTGTTGTATTCCCAGAACCTAGAATAATAACTAGTAAATAGGAGACACTCAAGATTCGGTTGAATAAATAAATGGATGGATGGTTGGTCCTCATCTCTGTTTAACATCTTCTTATTGTATTGCCATTCATGTGCTTATTAGTGGTCTCTCCTGATTCTATACAGACTCCACAAGGGCAGAGAGGGCATTCTCTTGTTCCCTGCTATGTATAGCCTCTGCACTGGCCAGCAGCTGGACACTGGCACACATGTGGTAGGCATTCAACCAATGCTTACAGGTGTTGAAAATAAACTTCTGCATGGGGTCCACCCACACCCATTAGAGTCTCCACCTAGACCTGGGGCCATTTATCTCCTCTCATTTCCCATTCTCCCCTCCTTGGACTCTACTTCCTTTCTCCATCTGCTCCTGCCCTTCCTGGCCTGCACTCCTAACCCGGTTCTCTCTAGGCATGCTCCCACATAAGCTCAGACTATAGTCTGATCTTGTAGTCATCCTGAAGAAACTTCGAAGGTTAGCTTACTTTGGTAGGTCAATTTCTACCACCGATGAACCACCTTGATCTATGCCAATTTACAGTCACTTCCAGGAGGCAGATGCATGAGGCCATGTGCCTGCGGAGATTGCTAAACTGTAACTGGCAGTCTCGGGGGTGGTTGAGAAGGTGAAGCACCTTTCTCCCAGAGCAGCAGGTAGAGAGCAGAGCCAATGACTCCCTACCACCTATGGAAAGAAGGTAAGGAAAGTAAAACAGCAAGGAGAAATGGGAAGGGGAACGTTAAGACCTCTGTGATACCCACTGTGTATCAGGCAATTTGATTTACATTATTTCATTCCGTTATGGCTATCCTGATTTTACAGATGATGAACTGAGACCCAAATAGTCTAAGTAACTTGTTTATATTTACCCAGGTCATAAATAACAAAGCCAGGATGGATACCACTAGACTCTAAGTTCTACAAGGGTAAGGGCTGGTCTCATTCCCCACTGTGTTCTCAGCACTTGCAACAGCCCCTGGCATTTCAATAAATGTGCTATTGGAAGAATGAATGAATGAACCCAATACCAAGGCCCATGCTTTCCCCACAGTAAGCTCCTAAATGCCTTACAGCCAAATCTTTTCACAGCCAAGCCCCAACCTGCCTTTCCAGACTTCTCTCCCACACACTCTCACATGAACCCTTTATGGAAGCCAAACTGTCCTCCACAGTGTCCTTGACCATGCTCCCCTGCACCTTTGCTCAAGCCATTCCCCCTCCAGCATATGCCTCCTCCACCTCTCAGCCTAACCCAACCCTGCTCGATCTTCTACTCTTTTTGCAAGTCCTCCCAGATCCAGCCAGCCCAGATGGGTTCTGAATCCTCAGACCCCCAACAGCACTCACCCCCTGGCATTCAGGAGCACCGGCATTCAGGAGCACCAGCAACACCCCCATGTGACTCACTGTCTTCACACATACCTATACTGCCTCCCCAACTAGATTCTTCTTGCAGTGACCTTAGCAGCAAAAGTACAGTAAGACCCCAAACTATTAATGCAGAATAAGGACCAAAGCCATAGTAAAGAGGACAGCTGAGGCTCGCCAGCGTTGTGGGCTCCTTTAGCAGGGAGCCAGGCTTTATCAAGACACCCATTCAAACCAGCCTGTGTAGAGCATCCACGATGTGCCCGACACTCTCCTTGGGACCTATGATCAGTCCCTTCTGCCCCACACTTGTCCTCAGTTTAGCTGGGGAAAAAGTCCTCAAAACAGAAAACTGAAATATAAAGCTATGCTTACCGAGGTGGAGGTCTAAGAAGCCATCCATTCCAAGATTCACAGTTACTTCAACATAAGTTTTAGGGATAAGAAATGTTACCTTCAATCACTATGTGTATATATTGATTATAAGATATATCGTGTTAAAAGGTAAAATACAAATCTCAAAATTGAGAAAATCTGTCAACACCCACCATGAAAAACTGATGTGAAGTTTCTAGGTGAAACTTAACACGGGGTGGGGTACTCACATGTCCCCTCACATTCATTTACATCCACAAAGCACAGAACAATGGGCAGGAGGAGGGGGCAAATCTGTCTCTAGATCTCAGATGGTAGCAAATGGTGCCCACATACATCGGATGGCTCATTCCTGTGGGCTACCTCCTCCCTCCACCAATGACACTGGGAAAGAACTTGGAAAATGATGGCTGGTGGAGACAAGACTCAAAAAAGTGCAAAAACCATGAACAATCCCAAAGAAAATCAGGACAAATCCTAGAAAGGATGGGTCCCAGTGGGGACTCACTGTCCAGTGCTTCTCCAGAAAAGGAGGTCTGGGGAGCACACCAGTGAGCTTGCATGAGGGAAAGCCCCTTAGTCACAGAGAGTCCACTGAGAGAGCTGGGGACACAACTATGCACACCCTCATCATGTCTGCACGCACCTACTCCCATTACAAACAACACAGCTCCCATTGATTCACCACTGAGTAATGCCAGGCATGTATTTAGTCCTCTTCATGCATGGTTTTTATTTGGATCCATACAGTCACTCTGTGAGATGAGAAAACTGATATGCAGAGAGCCAAATTAACTAGCCCGCCTTGCTTGTAAATGGTGGGTCTGGAATTCAAACCCAGGTCTTCGTTACTACATAGACAGACCCCTATTCCAAGAAGCACACACACACTCAGCCCTATGTCCACATTCGCACTCACAGAGCCACAATGTGCACTGACACACGTATTTTGCCTGCATCACTCAGCACCTCTGTGCATCTGCTCAGATGCGATGCCCCTTCCAATCCAACCAGACGGCAGTTCTCTATTGCTAGATGCTGATTTCAGCCACGAGTTCCAAAGGCCCCAGCTCCCTCCTCCTCTGCATTCAACCAGGACCATCAGCCTAGTAAACCCAACTGAATGAATTCCTGTTTGGTCTCAATTCACACAACACGGCCTCCACAGCCCATTTCCCAAGTGTGTTAAGCCCATTAAACCCTTGCAGCTTGTCAAGGTGTGAAGGAACTCTCAATGCAACCAAAGTCCCTGGGGGCCTTGCAGAGGTACAGACCTCCTCGGGCATGTACAAATCTGCATTTCTCAAGGTGAACAGCAAAGTTAAGGGTTATGGGTGCCAGATGCCCCTGTTGGGGCTTCAGCTTGAAGAAACCAGAAAACCCAAGCATGGACACACCAATTCACTCGCCACTGACCTTTGGTCATCAGAAGAATAAAATGTTCTTTGAACCATAGAGAAAAACCGACTAAGGGAAGAGTTCTGGAATTTATGTATTTATGTACAAAAAAATATGTAATTTTTGCCAATTTTAGGCAAAGCTTTGATGGATATAACCCCTCCTGCCGTTACCCACTTTGAAATCAGGAACTTCCTCCTTAGGTATAAACTATGCTCCTAGTGCAGCCATGTGCTGGCCCTAGCCTCTGTTGAGACAGACACAGTTGCTCACCATGACCCTCTTCACGGACCTAATAGGAGGTACAATGTCCTCAGACCACTGCTTTCCAAGCTGAGTGATCCAAGTCTCCAGTCTGCCCCTGAAGCGCTGACTTTCTGTGCAAGGCAGCAGTCACACAACATTTCTAGGCACAAATCAGAGCTCAGAGAAGGGACCAACCACTGTGTGCCTCAGTTTCCCCTTACCAATGCTGTGGGAGTACACCATGGCAAAGTGGGTCAAGTACAGAGTTTAAGGTCAAAGAGATCTGGGTTCACATACTGATTCTGCCACTTCCCCTCTCCAGGGCTTGGTTTTCTCATCTGAAAAATGGGGCTGCTCTAAGGATGGAATGCCACAGACTGTTTGTGAGAGATGGCACACATCTCTGGGAATGTGATACAAGTGATAGACCTTTTCTCAAGAAAAAGGCAGAAATGAAATTTAGGAGGTCCATAGGCTCACTAAGTCTGTCCATGAAGTATAAGTCAAGGTCACTGAGATACAACAGGACCCTCCTAGTGAAGCACAATAACTATTAGCTACTAATATGAATGGTGGAGTGTTATTAATAATCTTTTACAGATTTGCTTATCTTCCAACTACACTTTCATTTCCTTTAGCATATGATTTCATCTACATGTGGAATCTGAAAACAAAACAAAACAAACAAACAAACAAAAAGCAGAATCAGGACTATAAATAGAGAATAAACTCGTGGTTGCCAGAGGGGAGGAGACGGTGGGGTGTCGGCAAAATGGGTGAAGGGAATGGGAGGTACAGGCCTCCAGTTATGGAATAAATAAGTCACATGGATAAAAGGAACAGCACAGAGAATATAGTCAGTGATACTGTAATCACATTGTATGGAGGCAGATGGTAGCTACACTTGTGAGCATAACATAGTAGAGTTTTGTTGAATCACTATTTGTACACTTGACGCTAATGTAACACTGTCCATCTACTCTACAATTAAAAAAAAAAAAAAAAAGAAAAAGGAACAGATAGGAATCATCACCTGGGCCTGACTGTAATTCACGGTTCCCACACAGTGTCCGGCAGTGAGTGAGCCAGCAGCCCTCTCTGATGGTTAGGTTCTACAGGGAGGCTATGTGTAAAATCCTAGGGGATTCGCAGAAGGCAGATGTCCTCCTTGGAAATCCACCTTCTCGCTATACTTCGGAGCCACTGCCAATACACTGGAGTTCAAGCCAGAGATGGAACCACTGTTCTCCCTTCCCCCGGCCCAGAAAACATCAGTCATTCCACCTATCAAACATCCTAAGGGTATCCAATTTCCTCCCTGTTAGCTCAATGCCACAGACAGCGTGGCTTCCCAATCGTCACAGCAGAAAAGAGTCCATAAAGTGAGAAGAAAGAGGCAACCCACAGCTCCTCTCTCCTAGTGCCCCATTCTTTTGTGAGACGTGCCCAGCACAGCACAGCACCAGATCTAAGGGAGGCCTTTAATAAATGCCAAGCACAGAGATGATGAATGGATGGACAGATGGACAGACGGATGGACGGATGGATGAGTATGAGCTAGGACTGAATCCAAAATCTAGAGCTCAATAAGCCTCAGAACTAACCCTTCATAAAACCTGGATTCTAGTTTTCACTCTGCAACGAACAAGCTATATCACCCTAAATAAACCCTTTCCCACTCTGGGTATCAGTTTCCCCACCTGACAGGGAAAGTGAGAGAAGTAGGCAAAAGTGTGTAAAGTGAGAGAAGGAGGCAAAAATGTGGACTCTGTTTATAGGACACCCCAGATTCACACACTTGCATTGCTTTCCGGCCAGAGGGCCCCTGCAACTGCTCCCGCTATTCCCAGGGTGACACACCCAGAAGGCTGCGGCTGCCCACTGCCATGGCCGACTCCAGCCTGCCCTGGAGACTACTCCCAGTTACTGTCATGACTCAGGTATATGCTCCAACAGTTCCTAACCTCACATCGTGCCCCCCTCCCTTCATCTCAAGCTCTAGGGGTCTCCCTGATGCCACTGAGGCAGGAGCCCTCTCAGGACTCACATAGTATCCAGGCACATGCAGGCCAGACGTGTGGGGATAGATGCTTCATGGAGGGAACATGGCTCCAAGGGAGTTGGACATCAACAGATAAACCCTTCTCCTTGTCCCTCACTTACTACATTAACCACTGGGAGCTGTGAGTATGTGACCTTTCTGAGGAGGCTGTCAGGAAACTGTGGCCTGCTCAGCAAAAGCTCTAGTATTTGTTCTCTCTCCTTCTCGGCTTCAGTCCCCATTTCCCTGACTCTGGCTTCTTAGACTTACACTCTTTAATAAGATGTCAGTGCAGAAAGCGATGGCTTTGTCTTCATTTCACGTTCACCATGTGTCTGGCAATGTTGTCACCTCAGCTGATACAACTACAGGAACAATCAGCACTTGTTGAGCATTTTCTATAAGCCAGGCATTGGCTTGACTGGTTTACATCATTAAATTCTTTTAACAACTCTACAAATACATACTATTACATCTCCATTTTATAGATGAGGAAAGCGAAGCAAATAGAAGCGAAGTACTTTGTCCAAGGAAACACGGTTACTACACAGGGGGAGATGAAATACTCAGAACACTCCCGTGAGGCGGGAGATACTGCTGTCCCCTCTGACAGCTGAGAAACAGAGACTCACAGAGGTCAGGTGACTCAACAGAAGTTACACAGCCACTAAATGACAGAACTGCAACTTGAAAATCTGTGATACAAACCCTATGGATGCTCCCTCCCAGGTTCTCTTTCAACCCTAGCATGTTAACCGACCAAGTCTCTGATGCAAGACAGATTCCACAGATGCCAACTCCAGTTAGATCTCAGTGCCAAGGCCAACGTCCTTCTCCTCACCCTTGACTCCTGTCTTCCCACCTGCCTAGTCCCAAAGGGTAAGCTCTGTCTAGTGTCTCTCTCAACTTCTCTACAACTATCAAAATAGCCTATGTGCTGGACTTCACGCTCAGAAATATGTACTGCCCTTCCCTGGAGGAGAGCTGTGCTCTCCATCTCCTTTGACTTAAAGCTTGACTGTATGACTTGCTTTGGCCAATGCAACGGGAGCCAAGGTGATACATATCACTTCCAACCGTTAGCTTTAAGAACCAGTGAACGCATCACCATTCTCATTTTCCTTTTGTCACAGCAACAGCCAGGCTACTGGAAGATGTTGCACCCAGTCTCACAGAGAGGGAAACAGGAAGGAGAGAAGTGGTCAGTTCATGATGGGCCTGTGGCATGAGCAAGAAATAAATTCTTGCTATTATAAACCACTAAGAGTCGTGTACTCTAACGCCTAGCCTTCCTATCAATACATACAGTGGTTCAAGAACTGGGGTGCTACCACAACAATATAACAACAACAAACTAAGATTATGTGGCATTGCTTCTGGTGGTGGGCAGAAAGTGTTAATAGAGGATGGAAAGGTGTTTATTCATATGACGCAGTGATGAAACATTTGGTAAAACTGTCATCTGAAATAAACTACAAAAGAAATATATCTGATGAGCTTGAAAAACAGAAAGTTAGTATGTGTCTTGATTACTATTGGCTGCACTTGAAAAGGGCTAGAGGAAAGAGATGTGCTATGCATTGAAATATATCCCTACCCGACCTGCACATTCAAATTTGAAGCCCTAACTCCCAGTAACTCAAAATGTTTGGAAATGGGACCTTTATGGAAGTAACAGGTTAATATAAGTTCTGAGGATGGGCCCTAATCCAGGATGACTGGTGTCCTTGTAAAAAGGGGAAATACAGACAAGAGAGGCGCTTAGAAGAAACATGAAGAGGCACTGAGAGGAAACAACCATCAACAAGTCAAGGAAAGGGGCCTGGAACAGACCCTTCCCTCGCAGCCCTCAGAAGGAACTAACACTGCCGTCACCTTGATTTTGGATTTCTGGCTCCATTAATGAGACACAATACATTTCAGTTGTTTCACCCACCCAGTCTGTGGTACTTTGTTATAGCAGCCCTAGAAAATTAGCACAAGGTGAAAGAGAAAAGAATTGGCCGCCTTGCAGATGGAAATGAAAGGGAACAGACAGTAGGAAATTCCAGGGCTTCCAGGGTTGAAAGAGACGACTCTCATCTCCCTACAATGACAAATAAAACCCAGAAATACTTCAAGGGGGTCAATCAGAAGTCAGCCTTGAGATGAGAATCAAATTAAGGGCTGGACGCCTCACTCATTGTTAAAACATCTGAACGTTAAGGCACTGCCAGTCAATCCCTTCTGTTGGACAAAATGGAGAAAGGGTCTGGCTCTTCTATGAAAATATGATAGGCTTAATGTAATCAGAATTAATTGTTGGTGCGGCTCTTGGTACATACAGCTGACTGGCACTAAATCAATGACAAAAATGACCAAGCTTTATTCTTGTTTCACAGCCAGAGAGCCACACTAGCTTCGACTAAGAAACTATGACTGTTTAAGAAACAAAACAACACTTGGTCCCCAATCTTCTATGGGGAAGAAGTGCAGTGACAGGTCTCCAGCCACCAAGGAGGATAATGGAAGAGGAGGGACTCCCAACAAAGTGAAACCAAGAGCCACAGAAGACAATGGACTGGAAATCTACTTCCAGGGAACAAAAGAACATGCCTAATTTCTAAGCAAGGGATACTTATAACATCTCCCCCCATCAAATCCCAGGATTGCTATAATTGTGTATCTCCCATTCTTTACCTTTCCAAAAAAAAGTATTTATATAAGTTATTCTACCTCTGAACTAACATTACATATGGGGTATATGAGAAGCAAATTATTTGCCTTTTTTGTTCATAAGTATCTAAAGCAAAAGGAGCCAAATGAGTATCTGATATAAAGACCCATCACAGGATCGTAGGCTTTGATTCTATTACATGACAGGATAGGATTTCTGTATGGTCTCCCTAGAGAGAGGCAGGGGGACAAGTCTGTTTGGGGGCCAAAAGGAAACTGAATCAATATTTGAGATGAGAAGGGAAGACTATAATAAACTGCATTATCGTTCACAAATATTTACTGCCTTTCCCTGGGGGAGGTCACTTCCTTACTTGGTCATGAAATTTTCTTTGAGCAAAAATGATGTACCTCCAGGCAGAAGCTTTAAAAGTCAACTTATGCTTTGTCATGATTTCTTTTCCCTCAGTCACAAGAACCGCCAATGCTCTACATAAAGGATGCTCTGTCAGGGGCGCCTGGGTGGCTTAGTCGGTTAAGCGTCCAACTTTCGCTTAGGTCATGATCTCGTGGTTCGTGGGTTCGAGCCCCGCGTCGGGCTC